>NC_066548.1:16875129-16957629 GCF_024679095.1 Eriocheir sinensis
GTGCTAATTGAAGCACAGAGGAAACGGTGAGCACACGGAGAGGGTTTTTAATAGGACTGCTAGGGGCCAGCAACCGAGTCGTGAGGGCAAGGCGTGAAATACAACAGGATCGCTGAGAAATAGAAACTAAATAATAGTGCTAAAGTGTATCTCCCCTCAGCTGTAATTGCAGATCGCACACTTTCAGGGAATAACAGTCAGGTATCCTGCGCCCCTGAAATGGATATTGTTGTGGGAACTATCTTACTCTGGCCATGTGTGTGTGTGTGTGTGTGTGTGTGTGTGTGTGAGAGAGAGAGAGAGAGAGAGAGAGAGAGAGAGAGAGAGAGAGAGAGAGAGAGAGAGAGAGAGGTTGTTTGCGAATTCGTCCTTTGAAGCTGAGTGTCTCTTGAAAGTTACCACAGACTAGCCGCTCTTCATCTCTCGGGAAATTAATGCTACAAATTACCCCATGCACCAGAAAGTTCCAAAGCTGTTCCTTCTCTTTCGTCTCATCACTTCTCTCGTCTCCGTAGGTCTCTCTCTCGTAGAAACTGACTAACTTCGTAGAAATCCGACAAAACTAACAGAAATACAACTATCAGATGACGGCAACGTAGAGGAAGCCTGGCTGTTTTAAAAATCACTTACTCACTCAGCAGAACACATTCGTCCCCTTGTGCGAGAAGCGAATTAACACTAATAAAAGCCCACCGTGGTTTAATAGCGAAATTAAACAATCAGTCAATGAGAGAAAATTGTTTTACAGGTTAAAGAAAGAACAAAGCACGCCTGAAAACATTAGACTTTATAATGATGCCAGGCGACGAGTAAAAAGACTAGTAGGTCAGGCAAAGCGTAGATACGAAGAAAATATTGCAGCCAACTGTAAAATAATCCGAAATCTTTCTTCAGTTACATAAACAACAGAAAGGCGATCAAAAGTGGTATTGACCTTTAACAAACAGCGACGGTGCACTAGTGACTGACAGCCAACACATTGCAAACCTCTTAAACAATTACTTTCCTCGGTGTTTAATACTAACAGTCTTCCTCTCGCTACCACCAACACCAGTACTATTGTAAATCTCGAGCATGCATTGCCTAATTTTGAAATAACAACCGATGAAGTCCTTAAAGTTTCCATTCACTTAAAACAAATAAAAGTCCTGGACCTGACAAAGTATATCCAACTCTGCTGAAAGAAACAAAGAGCGAAATACTCTCCTCCTCACAACTGTATTCAATATGTCCTTGCGACAAGGCATCGTCCCTTCAGATTGGAAAAAGGCTAACGTGACACCGATTTTCAAGAAAGGAGACAAAAAAGTACCGGGTAATTACAGGCCCATTAGTCTAACTTCGGTTGTAGGTAAGCTACTTGAGGGCATAATTAGAGACAAAATTGTGAATTACCTTGAAAGCCTCTCATTGATTTGGGACTCACAACATGGCTTCCGAAACAAAAGATCCTGCCTATCAAACCTATTAACCTTTTATAACGACCTCTTCACTATTTATGACGTAACCAAATCACTGGACGTAGTCTATCTTGATTTCCAGAAAGCGTTTGATAAAGTCCCGCATCATAAATTACTTTACAAATTAAAGCAAATAGGTATTGACGGTCAAGTAAACCAATGGATCGCGAATTGGTTGAGCAACAGACAACAAAGAGTAGTGATTGACGGATTTAACTCAGAGTGGGCGCCTGTCACTAGTGGCGTCCCTCAGGGCTCGGTCCTTGGCCCAGTGTTTTCATTATTTACATCAACGACGTGGATGTTGGACTCAATAACCGCATTAGTAAATTTGCAGACGACACAAAGATTGGCAACTCGGTTCTCACTGACGAAGACAGGCAAAGCCCAAGAGGATTTGCACAAAATTTCAGCTTGGTCGGATAGATGGAGATGCCCTTAACGTAGACAAGTGCCAGGTCCTTCAAGTTGAACGAGGAATAAGAAGTTCGAATACGAAATGCGCGGCGTTAAACTCAAAAGCGTTCAGTGCGTCAAAGATCTGGGTGTCAAAATCGCGTCAAACCTCAAATTCTCACAGCAATGCATCGATGCAGCAAATAAAGCGAACAGAATGTTGGGCTTCATTAAAAGAATCTTGTTATTCAAGAATAAAGATGTAATACTTCCGCTCAACAATAGTTTAGTCAGACCCCACTTGGAATATGCGGTACAGTTTTGGTCTCCCCACCATGCAGAGGACATTGTTAAATTAGGTGTTCAGCGTCGGGCAACAAAAATGATCCCTTCCTTGCGCAACAAATCCTACGAAGATAGGCTTTCCACCCTTAACATGTTCTCTCTTGAGAAACGTCGCCTCCGAGAAAAACTGATCAAATGTTTTAAAATACTTAATGGTTTCACGAATGTAGACAGATCAACATTGTTTATGATCGATGACACTTTGCGCACGAGGAACAATGGCGTAAAACTCAGATGTAGACAAGTAAATTCAGACTGCACCAAATTTTTCTTCACCAACGTTGTAGTGCGAGAATGGAATAAGCTTCCACCGTCAGTGGTCCAGTGTAACACGATTGACTCCTTCAAAATAAGCTCGACCGTCACTTCCTTCAACTTAATATCAACTAGAGTAGAAATGCAACGTTTTGGAGTCTTTGATTAATGTAAAATCACTTAGTTTAAGAACAGACCACCAAGTCTGGACCATGGGGTCTGTGTGGTCTGATTTTCATGTAAATCTATGTAAATCTCTAACCTCTCTAGCGACCCAAGATAACCTAGTCAGTAATGTCACGGTAGGAGAACACCTCGGTTCCTGCGATCATAAACTAGTGCGCGTTGACATTAGAGCTCAAACATTGGTGACTGAAAATAAAGTAAAGGTGCCCAATTTCAAAAGAGCCAACTTCGTAGAAATCCGACGAAAACTAATAGATATGCAACTATCAGATGACGGCAATGTAGAGGACGCCTGGCTAAGCTTTAAAGATCACTTACTCACTCAGCAGGACACATGTGTCCCCTTGTGCGAGAAGCGAATTAACACTAATAAAAGTCCACCTTGGCTTAATAGCGAAATTAAACACTCAGTCAAGGAGAGAAAATTGTCTTACAGGTTAAAGAAAGAGCAAAGCACGCCCGAAAACATTAGACTTTACAATGATGCCAGGCGACGAGTAAAAAGATTAGTGCGTCAGGCAAAGCGTAGATATGAAGAAAATATTGCAGCCAACTGTAAAAATAATCCGAAATCCTTCTTCAGTTACATAAACAACAGAAAGGCGATCAGAAGTGGAATTGGACCTTTAACAAACAGCGACGGTGCACTTGTGACTGACAGCCAACACGTTGCAAACCTATTAAACAATTACTTTTCCTCGGTGTTTAATAATAACAGTCCTCCCACCACCACCAACAACACCAGTACTAATGTAAATCCCGAGCATGCATTGTCTAACTTTGAAATAAAACCCGATGAAGTCCTCAAAGCCCTCAAATCACTTGGACCAAATAAAAGTCCTGACCTGACAAAGTATATCCAACTCTGCTGAAAGAAACAAAGAGCGAAATACTTCCTCCTCACAACCGTATTCAATATGTCCTGCAATAAGGCATCGTCCCTTCAGATTGGAAAAAGGCTAACAAGACACCGATAGTTAAGACAGGAGCCAAAAAAGGACCACGTACTGACAGGCCCATTAGTCTAAATTAGGTTGTAGGTAAGCTACTTGAGAGCCTAAGTAGAGACAAAATTGTGAATTACCTTGAAAGCCACTCATTAATTGGGGACTCACAACATGGTTTCCGAAACAAAAGATCCTGCCTATCAAACCTATTAACCTTTTATAACGACCTCTTCACTGTTTATGCCGTAACCAAATCACTGGACGTAGTCTATCTTGATTTCCAGAAAGCGTTTGATAAAGTCCTGCATCATAAATTACTTTACAAATTAAAGCAAATAGGTATTGACGGTCAAGTAAACCGATCGCGAATTGGTTGAGCAACAGACAACAAAGAGTAGTGATTGACGGATTTAACTCAGAGTGGGCGCCGGTCACTAGTGGCGTCCCTCAGGGCTCGGTTCTTGGCCCAGTGCTCTTCATTATTTACATCAACGACGTGGATGTTGGACTCAATACCCGCATCAGTAAATTTGCAGACGACACAAAGATTGGTAACTCGGTTCTCACTGACGAAGACAGGCAAAGCCTCCAAGAGGATTTGCACAAAATTTCAGCTTGGTCGGATAGATGGAGATGCCCTTAACGTAGACAAGTGCCAGGTCCTTCTGTTGAACGAGGAAGAAGAAGTTCGATTACGAAATGCGCGGCGTTAAACTCAAAAGCGTTCAATGCGTCAAGGACTTGGGGGTCAAAATCGCGTCAAACCTCAAATTCTCACAGCAATGCATCGATGCAGCAAATAAAGCGAACAGAATGTTGGGCTTCATTAAAAGAAACTTTTATTCAAGAATAAAGTTGTAATACCCTGCTCTACAACAGTTTAGTCAGACCCCACTTGGAATATGCGGTACAGTTTTGGTCTCCCACCATGCAAAGGATATAGCTAAATTAGAAGGTGTTCAGCGTCGGGCAACGAAAATGATCCTTCCTTGCGCAACAAATCCTACGAAGAAAGGCTTTCTACCCTTAACATGTTCTCTCTTGAGAAACGTCGCCTGAGGAAAACTGATCGAATGTTTTAAAATGCTTAATGGTTTCACGAATATAGACAGATCAACATTGTTTCTGATCGATGACACTTTGCGAACGAGGAACAATGGCGTAAAACTCAGATGTAGACAAGTACATTCAGACCACCAAATTTTTCTTCACCAACGTTGTAGTGCGAGAATGGAATAAGCTTCCACCATCAGTGGTCCAGTGCAACACGATTGACTCCTTCAAAAATAAGCTCGACCGTCACTTCCTTCAACGTAATATTAACTAGAGTAGAAATGCAACGTTTTGGAGTCTTCTGATTAATGTAAAATCACTTAGGTTTAAGGACAGACCACCAAGTCTGGACCATGGGGTCTGTGTGGTCTGATTTTCATGTAAATCTCTCTCTCTCTCGTCCTATATTTCCATTTCGTTGTCTATTCTCGTTTTTTCCTTTCTCCCTTCACGTTTCATATCCCATCCTCTGTGTGTGTGTGTGTGTGTGTGTGTGTGTGTGTGTGTTTAATTCATTTTCATCATTTCTTCTTTTCATTCCGCCGTCCCTGTTTATTACACTATTGATTATATTATTATTAGTGTTGAAGTTGTTATTAGCAGTATTCTGTTTTTTTTTCTGTTCATATTTATTTTCCCCTTCCTGTTTTTCTCATTTACATTCGTCATCTATGCTCTATAAATTCCCCTTCTCACTTCTTCCACCAGGTTTTCTCTTTTTCTACCACTCCCAAACACACTTACTGATAAAATATTTCGAATTTTTCTTTTTCGGTCATATGCCCCTACCTTACCGACGTGCCGTATCCACCAGGACTTCGGCAACCATGGAGCGCCACCTGATTCGATCTCTTGTTAGCTGCAACAACTCAGCAGGCTTGTGATGTCCTCCCGCCACTCGCGTCACACCATCCATAAATTTCTCTCTGTCTTCCTCTTGCTCTCTCTTCCACCATCCCAGTCAACACCACAGCCTCCATCTCATTCCTTCTCATCACATGTCCGAGAAATCTCATTTGTCGTCTTCTTATTGTTGTCATCATTTCCCTCACCTCACCTCAGGACATCCTCATTAGTTCTTCTTGCTGTCCATGGTATCTTCAATATTCTCCTCCATAACCACATTTCAGCTGCTTACAACTTTTCTTGCATTTTTCTGTTCACCGTCCAAGTTTCACATCCGTACAGCAATGGTGACTATATAAATGTTTTTGCTGCCCGTTTTATAATTCCAATAGACAGCTTTCTATTCATCAGATAAATCTTCATACTCGTAAATGCATTCTTCGCAATGCCAATTCTCATTCTAATTTCCTTGTCACATCTGCAGTCTTCTGTTATCAAGCTCCCTAGATAAGAAAACCTTGGCACCTGCTCTATTTTTCTTCCTCTCACCTCTATTCTCACTCTGGGTGCATTTGCCTTAGATACCACCGACACCTTGGTCTTCCCCATATTAACAGTCGACCCTCTCTCCTCGCTCGCCCTCACCGTCACATCCAACAGATGCTGCAACTTTTCTGCAGAGTCCGCCACCAGCACAGTATCATCTGCGTACCTAACATGATTGACATTGTGACCTCCAATCTTGACTTCCTCAAGCCACTGCAGCTCCCTCGATATCATCTCCCCATACAGGTTAAACAGATCAGGAGACATTACACATCCCTGCCTTACTCCTCTCCTTATGGACTGATATTCTGTTCTCTCTCCCTGCACCCTCACTGCAGCTTTCTGATTCCAATATAGATTTCTTGTTAATCTCAGTTCTTTCCCATCACTATCCAGACCTTCCAGCATCTTCACCATTTCTTCATGCCTTACTTTATCGAAAGCCTTTTCATAGTCAAGCAAAGGAACACATTTCTTGTTTTCAGTCATTCCTTCCGTAACTGTTCTCATCACAAATATCGCATTAGTTGTTCCCTTGCCCTCCAAGAAGCCATACTGCTCCCAGGACACCTGCTCTCTCACTTTATTCCGTATTCTGTTCATCATAATCCCTAGTATTATTTTTTGTTATTTAGTTCATTATGCTTATTGTACGGTGCTTACTGTATTCCAACGTTCCGTTAATTATCTTTGGTAGAGGTATAAATTGATTTGCACATGTGTTGAGTTCTTGAACCTCATTATATATTTGAATAGCCAAAACTGTAATATTCTTTATTGCAAATTCTTCCAAGGCCTCCAACACACCACTACATCCTCTCCAGCAGCTTTCCCATTCTTCATCTTACTCATAGCAAATTTCACCTCTCGCTCTATTATTAGTTCTCCATCCTCATGTCATATAAATAGGCTTTTTCAGTATCAATCAGGCATACTAATTAACCATTTATACCTGGCTAGGTGTAAAAAAATGTCCATATATTACTTTTTTAATAATGCTCATTAACCCACACCCGGCCACATAATCTATTCACACGCCTCCTCCATTAAAGTAAGGGAACGAGAGGGATAAAAGCAGCCTGTTGATGCCTGGTGTAATGAAAGTACCTATGGCACTTAGCCTTGCGTAAACTTACAGAAAACAGCAACGCCTATGGCATTGCAAAGTTATACATTATCCTATCAAATCGTTGTCTTCCAATGGCTATATAGACGGTGCTCTTAGTGTAGCCTTAACACAAGTAAAAGCTCGTATATGGAAAGATTTATATGCATTAATTAACCTGTTTGTACTTCGGTAATGTGGCAGCTATATGTTTTCGTATACTGAACTAAAGTCTTTCTTAATGGCAATATAATTAGTGTACTTTGGTATAGACTTAGCATAAGTAGAACCTGTATATGTAAAGAGATGTATGACCCTCTTCATCCTCTTTTACCTGATGGCAATACAAGTAGTTTAAAAGCAAAATTCAACACAGCCTGTTAACTCAGTGACCTCCTTTCCCTCTTCCTCTCATTCTTCTTTCTTTATAGTCACCATTTATATTTCATATCCACATCTACTCATCGAGGGACTGTTTAGGTCTACACCTTTTTTTCCCTTAATGCCTTTTCATCGATCTCAATGATGATGATGATAATAATAATAAGAATAATAATAATAATAATAATAATAATAATAATATTGATAATAATAATGATGATAATAATAGTGTAACCTCGACAAAAGCAGGAGACCGTATTTCAAAGATAATGATCCATTACCTTTATCATCCCTTGCAGCCACACACTGACAATAGGATTAGTTGACTTAGCGTTGCCTAACATGTGCAGTCCCTCGTATGAACAAAGAAATGCATTGTCGCACTAGTCTTTTGCTCCTGTTTAGATTGATGACTGCCCAGTAGCTAGGAAAATTATTATCCTTGCTTGCCTTTAAAGAAGCAGCATCTCGTATTAGTAAGTAATACAGAACCACCACTTAAACAGTGGTCGAATTGCAAGGTATTTCTCTATGACTGTTTTGATGCCTAGTGTTAAAACAGTGCATATATAGTGTATAACTTTTAAAAGCAGCAACAGTCCGCATGAACAATGGCATACATTTTCCCCGTTAAAAGGATGCTGGTGCTTTAATCAATAATACTTTCAAGTGATCTGTTGCTCTAAGAGTATTTTGTCTCACTGGCAATAGCAACAATGTATTTTGTGCATAGACTTTTTTTTTTTTTTTTTACAACAAAGGAGGCAGCTCAAGGCACACAAAAAGAAAACAATAATAAAAAAGCCTCACTGCTGCTCCTAAAAAGATACAAAAGAGGTGGCTGAAAGGAAGATCAAATACGGGAGGAGAGGTCCTGATACCCTCCTCTTGAAAGAGTTCAAGTCGTAGGTAGGAGGAAATACAGATGAAGGAAGATTGTTCCAGAGTTTACCAGCGTGAGGGATGAAAGAGTGAAGATGCTGGTTAACTCTTACATAAGGGGTTTGGACAGTATAGGGATGAGCATGAGTAGAAAGTCGAGGGGGGGAGGCATGCAGTTAGCAAGTTCAGAAGAGCAGTCATGGAAATATCGATAGAAGATAGGAAGAGAGGCAACATTGCGGCGGAATTTAAGAGGTAGAAGACTATCAGTATGAGGAGGAGAGCTGATGAGACGAAGAGCCTTAGCCTCCACTCTGTCCAGAAGAGCTGTGTGAGTGGAGATGCATACTCCATACGAGGGCGGACAAGGCCCCTGTATATGGACAGCAACTGTGCAGGGGAGAAGAACTGGCGGAGACGGTACAGAACGCCCAGCCTCGAGGAAGCTGATTTAGTAAGAGATGAGATATGAAGTTTCCAGTTGAGATTTTGAGTTAAGGATAGACCGAGGATGTTTAGTGTTGAGGAAGGTGATAGCTGGGTGTTGTCAAAGAATAGGGGATAGTTGTTTGGAAGATTGTGTCGAGTGGATAGGTGGAGAAACTGTGTTTTTGAGGCGTTGAAGGACACCAGCTTCTTCTTGCCCCAATCTGAAATAATAGAAAGGTCTGAGGCTAAGCGTTCTGCAGCCTCCAGCCTTGAGTCGTTAAGTTCCTGAAGGGTGGGTCTCTATTAAAAGAAGTTGAGTAATGCAGAGTGGAATCATCGGCGTAGGAATGGATAGGACAGTTCGTTTTGGAAAGAAGATCATCAATGAACAACAGAAAAGAGGGAGATAGGACAGAACCCTGTGGGACACCACTGTTAATAGATTTAGGGGAAGAACAGTGACCGTCTACCACGGCAGAAATAGAACGGTCAGAAAGGAAACTGGAGATAAAGGTACAGAGAGAAGGATAGAAACCGTAGGAGGGTAGTTTAGAAAGCAAAGATTTGTGCCAGACCCTATCAAAAGCTTTTGATATGTCCAGCGCTATAGCAAAAGTTTCACCGAAACGGCTAAGAGAGGATGACCAAGAGTCAGTTAAGAAGACTAGGAGATCACCAGTAGAACGCCCCTTGCGGAACCCATACTGGCGATCAGATAGAAGGTCAGAAGTGGAAAGGTGCTTTTGAATCTTCCGGTTAAGGATTGATTTAAAAGCTTTAAATAGACAAGAAAGTAAAGCTATAGGACGGTAGTTTGAGGGATTGGAGCGGTCACCCTTCTTAGGTACAGGCTGTATGAAGGCATACTTCCAGCAAGAAGGAAAGGTAGATGTTGACAGGCAGAGGCGAAAGAGTTTGACCAGGCAGGGTGACAGCACGGAGGCACAGTTTTTAAGGACAATAGGAGGCACTCCATCAGGTCCATAAGCCTTCTGAGGATTGAGGCCAGAGAGGGCATAGAAAACATCATTTTGAAGAATCTTTATAACAGGCATAAAGGAGTCAGAGGGGGGATGAGTAGGAGGAATATGCCCAGAATCGTCCAGAGTGGAGTTTTTAGAAAAAGTTTGAGAGAAGAGTTCAGCCTTAGAGATAGATGAGACGGCAGTGTTGCCGTTCGGACTGAGGAGTGGAGGGAAAGATGAAGAAGTGAAGTTGGAGGAGATGTTTTTGGCTAGATGCCAGAAGTCACAGGAAGAGTTAGAGAAAGCAAGGTTTTGACATTTTCTATTAATGAAAGAATTTTTGGTTAGTCGGAGAATAGATTTGGCACGATTTCGGGCAGAAATGTAAAGTTCATAATTAGCATTAGTTTGAAGGCTCTGGTACCTTTTGTGAGCTACCTCTATCATTGACAGCACGAGAACAAGCGTGATTAAACCAAGGCTTTTTAGCGTGAGTAGTAGAGAAAGAACGAGGAATGTATGCCTCCATTCCAGAGACAATCACCTCTGTGATGCGCTGAGCACACACAGAGGGGTCTCTATCCTGGAAGCAATAATCATTCCACGTGAATGGAAAAGTACATCCTCAGGTCTTCCCACCGAGCTGAAGCAAAATGCCAGAAGCATCGCCTCTTCGGTGGGTCCAGAGGGTGTACAGGAGCGATAGGACAGGATGCAGAAATAAGATTGTGATCGGAGGAGCCCAACGGAGAGAACAGTTTGACAGAATAAGCAGAAGGGTTTGAGGTAAGGAAGAGGTCTAGAATGTTGGGCTGGTCTCCAAGACGATCGGGAATACGTGTAAGGTGCTGGCCCAACTGCTCTAGGTCGTTGAGGATAGCAAAGTTGCAGGCTTGTTCACCAGGATGGTCAGTGAAAGAGGATGAAAGCCAAAGCTGAGGAATATTGAAATCTCCTAGGATGGAGATTTCAGCGAAGGGAGAGGGTCAAGATGTGCTCCACTTTAGAATTCAAATAGTCAAAGAATTTTACATAGTTGGTAGAGTTAGGTGAGAGATAAACAGCACAGATGTATTTAGTAATATAATGACAATGAAATCTTAGCCATATGGTGGAAAATTCAGAAGAGTCAAGGTCGTGGACATGAGAGCAAGTGATGTCGTTGCGCACGTAGGCGCAACATCCAACTTTGGATTGAAATTTAGGATAGAGATAGTAGGAGTAAACAGAGTAGAGATTGCTGTCAGTAGCCTCAGAAACCTGTGTTTCGGTCAGGAAGAGAAGGTGAGGTTTAGAGGAGGAGAGATGGTGTTCCAAAGAATGAAAATTAGAGCGAAGACCGCGAATGTTGCAGAACTTGATAAGAAAGAGGTTCGAGGAGTTATCAAGACACCTCTCAGGTCGGCAGCCAGTAGTGGGGTCCTCCCTTGGGGAATTTGTGGTCCCCCCAGGCGGGAACTCCGAGGCTTGATGTATATATATATATATATATATATATATATATATATATATATATATATATATATATATATATATATATATATATATATATATATATATATATATATATATATATATATATATATATATATAATATAATATAACATAATATATATATATATATATATATATATATATATATATATATATATATATATATATATTTTTCCAGAGTTTACCAACGTGAGGGATGAAAGAGTGAAGATGCTGGTTAACTCTTGCAAAAGGGGTTTGGACAGTATAGGGATCAGTATAGGGATGTGCATGAGTAGAAAGTCGTGTGCAGTGGGGCCGCGGGAGGGGGGGAGGCATGCAGTTAGCAAGTTCAGAAGAGCAGTCAGCGTGGAAATATCGATATAAGATAGAAAGAGAGGCAACATCGCGGCGGAATTTAAGAGGTAGAAGACTATCAGTTGGAGGAGGAGAGCTGATGAGACGAAGAGCCTTACACTCCACTCTGTCCAGAAGAGCTGTGTGAGTGGAGGCCCCCCACACGTGAGATGCATACTCCATACGAGGGCGGACAAGGCCCATGTATATGGATTGCAACTGCGCAGGGGAGAAGAACTGGCGGAGACGATTCAGAACGCCCAACCTCGAGGAAGCTGATTTAGCGAGAGAGGAGATGTGAAGTTTCCAGTTGAGATTTTGAGTAAAGCATAGACCGAGGATGTTTAGTGTTGAAGATGGTGATAGCTGAGTGTTGTCGAAGAATAGGGGATAGATGTTTGGATGATTGTGTCGAGTTGATAGGTGGAGTAATTGAGTTTTTGAGGCATTGAAGGACACAAGGTTCCTTCTGCCCCAATCGGAAATGATAGCAAGGTCTGAGGTTAAGCGTTCTGCAGCCTCCAGTCTGGAGTCGTGTACCTCCTGTTGAGAGGGTCTTCTATTGAAAGAAGTTGAATAATGCAGAGTGGAGTCGTCGGCGTATGAGTGGACAGGACAGTTTGTTATGGAAAGAAGATCATTGATGAATAACAGGAAGAGAGTCGGTGATAGGACAGAGCCCTGTGGAACACCACTGTTGATAGGTTTAGGGGAAGAACAGTGACCGTCTACCACCGCAGAGATAGAACGGCCGGAAAGGAAACTGGAGATAAAGGAACAGAGAGAGGGATAGAATCCGAAAGAGGGCAGTTTAGAAAGCAAAGACTTGTGCCAGACTCTATCGAAGGTTTTCGATATGTCTAGTGCAACAGAGAAAGTTTCACCGAAACGGCTAAGAGAAGATGACCAAGAGTCAGTTAAGAGAGCAAGAAGATCGCCAGTAGAACGCCCCTTGCGGAACCCATACTGGGAATCAGATAGAAGGTTAGAAGTGGAAAGGTGCTTTTGAATCTTCCGGTTAAGTATTGATTCAAAAGCTTTAGATAGACAGGAAAGTAAAACTATAGGGCGGTAGTTTGATGCATTGGAACGGTCACCCTTCTTAGGCACAGGCTGTACAAAGGCATACTTCCAGCAGGAAGGAAAGGTAGATGTTGATAGACAGAGACGAAAGAGTTTGACCAGGCAGTTAGTCAACACGGAAGCACAGTTTTTAAGGACAATAGGAGGCACTCCATCAGGTCCGTAAGCATTCTGAGAGTTGAGGCCAGAGAGGGCATAGAAAACATCATTTGGAAGAATCTTAATAACAGGCATAAAGGAGTCAGACGGGGGATGAGTAGGAGGAATATGCCCAGAATCGTCCAAGGTGGAGTTCTTACAGAAAGTTTGAGCGAAGAGTTCAGCCTTAGAGACAGATGATACGGCAGTGCTGCCGTCAGGGTTAAGGAGAGGAGGGAAAGACGAAGAAGTGAAATTGGAGGAGATATTTTTGGCTAGATGCGAGAAGTCACGGGAAGAATTAGAAGAAGCAAGGTGTTGACATTTTCTATTGATAAAAGAAGTTTTGGTAAGTCGGAGAATAGATTTGGCACGATTCCGGGCTGAAATGTAAAGGTCATAGTTAGCGGGACTTCGAAGGCTCTGGAACCTTTTGTGAGCTGCCTCTCTATCTTTAATAGCACGAGAACAAGCATGACTAAACCAAGGCTTTTTAGCATGAGGAGTAGAGAAAGAACGTGGAATGTATGCCTCCATTCCAGAGACAATCACCTCTGAGATGCGCTGGGCACACACAGAGGGGTCTCTCCTAGAAACAGTAATCATTCCACGGGAAATCGGAAAAGTACATCCTCAGGTCGTCCCACCGAATTGAAGCAAAATGCCAGAAGCATCGCCTCTTCGGTGGGTCCAGAGGATATACAGGAACGATAGGACAGAAAACATAAATAAGGTTATGATCGGAGGAGCCCAACGAAGAGAACGGTTTGACAGAGCAAGCAGAAGGATTAGAGGTAAGGAAGAGGTCTGGAATGTTGGGCCTGTCTCCGAGACGGTCGGGAATACGTGTAGGGTGCTGAACCAACTGCTCTAGGTCGTTGAGGAGAGCAAAGTTGTAGGCTTGTTCACCAGGCTAGTCAGTGAAAGAGGATGAAAGCCAAAGCTGGTGGTGAACATTGAAATCTCCCAAGATAGAGATTTCAGCGAAGGGAGAGTGAGTCAAGATGTGCTCCACTTTAGAATTCAAATAGTCGAAGAATTTTACATAGTTAGTAGAGTTCGGTGAGAGATAGACAGCACAGATGTAATTAGTAATAGAATAACAATGAAGTCTTAGCCAGATGGTGGAAAATTCAGAAGAGTCAAGGTCGTGGGCACTAGAGAAAGTGATGTTGTTGCAACATCCAGCTTTGGATTGAAATTTAGGATAGAGATAGTAGAAGGGAACAGAGTAGAGGTTGCTGTCAGTAGCCTCAGAAACCTGTGTTTCGGTGAGGAAGAGAAGATGAGGTTTAGAGGAGAGATGGTGTTCCACAGAATGAAAATTAGAACGAAGACCACGAATGTTGCAAAAATTGATAAGGAGGAGGTTCGAGGAGTTATCAGGACACCTCTGAAGTCGGCAGCCAGAAGGGGAGTCCTCCCTGGGGGAATTTATGCCCCCCCCCCCCTCAGGCGGGGACTCCGAGGCAGTGTTGTTTTTCGCCATTTTGAATTTTGGGGAAAGGTGTGTGTGTTGTGTGAATGTAGTGTGGTGTAGAAAGAGAGAGGAACTGTCTTTAGAGAGGATGCTGAACTCCTCTCTGGTGTTGATGAGACAAAAGGGAAACGGTTAGTGAGGACATGGGAAGGTTCTTTGAAGGGCTTCAGCACCCTCCTCGCTTCCCATATAATATCCTTGTAGCAGTCACCCCTCAAATTCCGTGCTCCTTCCCCTCAGTGACACTAAGATGATGGGCGCTACAAGCACAAACTATATAGATCTCTATATATATGTCTATATATATATATATATATATATATATATATATATATATATATATATATATATATATACATTGCTCAGTGTTCCAGGCAAGGTTGTTGCCCATCTATTGGTGATGCTAATTCACAGCCAGCTGCTGAAGCTTAAGAAAAGTGAACAGTCTGGGTTCACGCCTAGTAATAAACAACTGTCCGTATCCCAGCGATTCGCGTACTGGTGGAACGCCGACGTGAGTCTCGACAGGGGATCCTTGTAGCCTATGTCGATCTCAAGAAGGCGTTTAACTCTGTGCATCGCGAGACACTCTAGAATCTCCTGCGATTCCGTGGGTTTCCTGCAAGGGCCATTGGTTTGCTGGGATTCTTTCCCGGAAGTGAGACAGGGCTGTGTCCTTGCCCAATCGCTTATTGACATGTGTATGGACTGGGTACTAGGCAGAGTTGTGGACCAGAGGCATTGTGGAGTATCCATTAGCAGTACCAGAGTCACCGATCTTGTTTTTGTCGACGATGCAGTAATCCTGGCGAAGTCGCTGGAGATTTTAGTGATGGCTCTCGAAGCACTGCAAGGGGAGGCGAACCCCTTGGGACTTAAGGTCCCCTGGCCCAAGACCAAGGTGCAGGTGTTTGGAGGCTTGCTAGATGAAACAGTACATTCTGTTCATGCTTGTGGTGAGGACATTGAGATCTCGGATAATTTTACATACCTTCATAACAACGTTGAGTCTCGCCAGGAAGTCTTACGGCGGATTGTCTTGGCCCATGGTGTTATAGACTTGCTCAGCACAAGTATATGGCTTTGTCGATAACTTTGCAGAAGGACAAAGATCCGAATCTTTAAGTCCCTTGTGCTCCCTGTCCTACTTTGTGGCTGTGAGACATGGACACTGAATGAGGACTAGGAGAGGCGGATTGATGCCTTTGGTAATAAATGTCTGCGCAAAATCATGGGATATCACTGGATTAACTTTTTGTCAAACCGGCGACTACTCCGTGAGACTGATTCGACATATATTACCAGAGCCTTCAAACTAATGCTAATTATGAACTTTACATTTCTGCCCGAAATCGTGGCAAATCTATTCTCCGACTAACCAAAAATTCTTTCATTAATAAAAAATGTCAAAACCTTGCTTTCTCTAACTCTTCCCGTGACTTTTGGCATCTAGCCAAAAACATCTCCAACTTCACTTCTTCATCTTTCCCTCCACTCCTCAGTCCTGACGGCAACACTGCCGTCTCATCTATCTCTAAGGCTGAACTCTTCTCTCAAACTTTTTCTAAAAACTCCACTCTGGACGATTCTGGGCATATTCCTCCTACTCATCCCCCCTCTGACTCCTTTATGCCTGTTATAAAGATTCTTCAAAATGATGTTTTATATGCCCTCTCTGGCCTCAATCCTCAGAAGGCTTATGGACCTGATGGAGTGCCTCCTATTGTCCTTAAAAACTGTGCCTCCGTGCTGTCACCCTGGTCAAACTCTTTCGCCTCTGCCTGTCAACATCTACCTTTCCTTCTTGCTGGAAGTATGCCTTCATACAGCCTGTACCTAAGAAGGGTGACCGCTCCAATCCCTCAAACTACCGTCCTATAGCTTTACTTTCTTGTCTATCTAAAGCTTTTGAATCAATCCTTAACCGGAAGATTCAAAAGCACCTTTCCACTTCTGACCTTCTATCTGATCGCCAGTATGGGTTCCGCAAGGTGCGTTCTACTGGTGATCTCCTAGCCTTCTTAACTGACTCTTGGTCATCCTCTCTTAGCCGTTTCGGTGAAACTTTTGCTATTGCGCTGGACATATCAAAAGCTTTTGATAGGGTCTGGCACAAATCTTTGCTTTCTAAACTACCCTCCTACGGTTTCTATCCTTCTCTCTGTACCTTTATCTCCAGTTTCCTTTCTGACCGTTCTATTTCTGCCGTGGTAGACGGTCACTGTTCTTCCCCTAAATCTATTAACAGTGGTGTCCCACAGGGTTCTGTCCTATCTCCCACTCTTTTTCTGTTGTTCATTGATGATCTTCTTTCCAAAACGAACTGTCCTATCCATTCCTACGCCGATGATTCCACTCTGCATTACTCAACTTATTTTAATAGAAGACCTACCCTTCAGGAACTTAACGACTCAAGGCTGGAGGCTGCAGAACGCTTAGCCTCAGACCTTACTATTATTTCCGATTGGGGCAAGAAGAACCTGGTGTCCTTCAACGCCTCAAAAACACAGTTTCTCCACCTATCCACTCGACACAATCTTCCAAACAACTATCCCCTATTCTTTGACAACACCCAGCTATCACCTTCCTCAACACTAAACATCCTCGGTCTATCCTTAACTCAAAATCTCAACTGGAAACTTCATATCTCATCTCTTACTAAATCAGCTTCCTCGAGGCTGGGCGTTCTGTACCGTCTCCGCCAGTTCTTCTCCCCTGCACAGTTGCTGTCCATATACAGGGGCCTTGTCCGCCCTCGTATGGAGTATGCATCTCATGTGTGGGGGGGGCTCCACTCACACAGCTCTTCTGGACTGAGTGGAGGCTAAGGCTCTTCGTCTCATCAGCTCTCCTCCTCATACTGATAGTCTTCTAACTCTTAAATTCCGCCGCAATGTTGCCTCTCTTTCTATCTTCTATCGATATTTCCACGCTGACTGCTCTTCTGAGCTTGCTAACTGCATGCCTCCCCCCCTCCCGCTGCCCCGCTGCACTCGACTTTCTACTCATGCTCATCCCTATACTGTCCAAACCCCTTATGCAAGAGTTAACCAGCATCTTCACTCTTTCATCCCTCACGCTGGTAAACTCTGGAACAATCTTCCTTCATCTGTATTTCCTCCTGCCTACGACTTGAACTCTTTCAAGAGGAGGGTATCAGGACACCTCTCCTCCCGTATTTGATCTTCCTTTCGGCCACCTCTTTTGTTTCTTTTTTAGGAGCAGCGAGTAGCGGGCTTTTTTTTTATTATTGTTTTCTTTTTTTGTGTGCCCTTGAGCTGCCTCCTTTGTTGTAAAAAAAAAAAAAAATAATAATAATAATAGTCCGTCAACGCCAACTCCGGCTATACGGGCACGTTGCACGTTACCCGGAAGCCGACCCTGGTCATCAGGTTGTCTCTATAAGAGACGATCTTGAGTGGAGGAGGCCAAGGGGACGCCCACGAAGTTTCTGGCTAGAGCAAGTCTATAGATCCTGCCAGGATGTACTCAAGTTGGGAAGGGGGCCTGCATGGGGACTCGCCCAGAGGGACCCCCGGACTTGGCGTCGCAGGGTGGGCGAGGCGAAGCGCCCCCCGTCGTATTTCCCATTGAGTGATTGAGTGATTATTTATTCATTAACAATGCTTGCACGTATAAATCATCAGCAAAACATAAGAAAGCATATTTTATGGAAATAATATCAATAACTGACATGTTTTAAGTTGGTTGATAACATTATTTCTAAGAATTCTAGCATCGCTGCAGATGGTGCAAACAATAAAATACTACACTGGGCCCTCCGTGACACAAACACGCTTGCCTTCAGTAACTCATTTATATTGATACACACACGGGCATTAACCTCTCTTGTAATGATAGTTTTGATAGGATAAAAAAAAAGGGACAGTGAGATGGAGCCAGCCAGCCAGCCAGCCAGAGGGACCGACAGACGAACAGCCATAGGCAGAAAGAGATACAGACAGCAGACAGACAGGCAGGCAGATAGACAAACATTGATAGATTGGTAGAGAGAGAGAGAGAGAGAGAGAGAGAGAGAGAGAGAGAGAGAGAGAGAGAGAGAGAGAGAGAGAGAGAGAGAGAGAGAGAGAGAGAACTTTAACTTAAAAATAATATTATGCAAAAATATAATGTGTGTGTGTGTGTGTATATATATATATATATATATATATATATATATATATATATATATATATATATATATATATATATATATATATATATATATATAGTTAATAAAAATAAAAATAAAATAAAATGAGTCATCATTTAAATTACATAAGTTTGGTTTGCTATCCCCAAGTTGGGGAACAATTAGTTTGTTTGTGGGTTTTTTGCTTTCGATAAGATAACCTGGTTTCACAATAATATAAATAGGGTCTAGGGGTTAACATTATAATATTTGGTTTCAACTTTTTTAATGAAGTATTAAAAATAGTACCATTCACTTTAATCAATTTATTTTGGCAGAGCATGTGCTTCATCTGTTGGGCGCCTTATTGGGATAGAGGTAAGACCTTGTATTTTTTACTCTGTTTGGGCTGTTTTAAAGTCTGTTGATGGGGAGTGTCTTTCCCGAAACGACACGCAAGAATTAAGGATGTGTAAAAGGATGGACTATGCACTTTAATGTATATTTATGTATATAAATTTATATATAAATAAATAAATAAATGAATATATATATATATATATATATATATATATATATATATATATATATATATATATATATATATATATATATTTCCTTACCTTTAGATTCCCATCTTTGTCAAAGACGTTTTGCTCAAAGAAAAAGTGAACCTTGTCTCCGCTGTCAAGGAAGTAGTCGTTCCGGGACTGATTGACGAGGCGGGAGGCAAACGGTGGGACCAGAGGCAAGCAGCGGAAAAGCAATGGAACAGAGACATAATTAGTATATGCTTAACTCAATACTATTATTCTCTTATATATGCATATATATATATATATATATATATATATATATATATATATATATCTATATATATATATATATATATATATATATATATATATATATTACAACAAAGGAGACAGCTCAAGGGCACAACAAAGGAAACAATAATTTGCATACTCCATACGAGGGCGGACAAGGCCCCTGTATATGGATAGCAACTGTGCGGGGGAGAAGAACTGGCTGAGACGATACAGAACGCCAAACCTCGACGAAGCTGATTTAGTGAGAGAAGAGATGTGAAGTTTCCAGTTAAGAATTTGAGTTAGGGATAGACCGAGGATGTTTAGTGTTGAAGATGGTGACAGCTGAGTGTTGTCGAAGAATAGGGGATAGGTGTTGGGAAGATTTTGTCGAGTTGATCGGTGGAGAAATTGGGTTTTTGAGGCATTGAAGGACATAAGGTTCCTTTTACCCCAATCGGAAATGCTAGTAAGGTCTGATGTTAAGCTTTCTGCAACCTCCAGCCTTGAGTCATGTAATTCCTGTTGAGACGGTCTTATGTTGAAAGAAGTTGAATAATGCAGAGTGGAGTCATCAGCGTATGAGTGGATAGGACAGTTTGTTATGGAAAGAAGATCATTGATGAATAACAGGAAGATAGTGGGTGATAGAACAGATCCCTGTGGAACACCACTGTTGATAGGTTTAGGGGAAGAACAGTGACCGTCTACCACAGCAGAGATTGAACGGCCGGAAAAGAAACTGGAGATAAAGGAACAGAGAGAGGCATAGAATACGAAAGAGGGCAGTTTAGAAAACAAAGACTTGTGCCAGACTCTATCGAAGGCTTCCGATATGTCTAGTGCAACTCCGAAATTTCACCGAAACGGCTAAGAGAGGATGACCAAGAATCAGTGAAGAGAGCAAGAACATCGCCAGTAGAACGCCCCTTGCGGAACCCATACTGGCGATCAGATAGAAGGTTAGAAGTGGAAAGGGGATTTTTTATCTTCCGGTTAAGGATTGATTCAAAAGCTTTAGATACACAGGAAAGTAAAGCTATAGGGCGGTAGTTTGAGGGATTGGAACGGTCGCCCTTCTTAGGCACAGGCTGTACGAAGGCGTATTTCCAGCAGGATGGAAAGATAGATCTTGATAGGCAGAGACGAAAGAGTTTGACCAGGCAGGGTGTCAGCACGGAAGCACAGTTTTTAAGGAAATAGGAGGCACTCCATCAGGTCCATAAGCTTTCTGAGAGTTAAGGCCAGAGAGGGCATAGAAAACATCATTCTTGAGAATCTTAATAACAGGCATGAAGGAGTCAGAGGGGGGATGAGTAATAGTAATATGCCCATAATCGTCAATCGTCCTTCTATCTGATCGCCAGTATGGGTTCCGCAAGGGGCGTTCTAATGGTGATCTCCTAGCCATCTTAACTGACTCTTGGTCATCCTCTCTTAGCCGTTTCGGTGAAACCTTTGCTATTGCGCTGGACATATCAAAAGCTTTTGAAAGGGTCTGGCACAAATCTTTGCTTTCCAAACTACCCTCCTACGGTTTCTATCCTTCTCTCTGTACCTTTATCTCCAGTTTCCTTTCTGACCGTTCTATTTCTACTGTGGTAGACGGTCACTGTTCTTCCCCTAAATCTATTAAGAGTGGTGTCCCACAGGGTTCTGTCCTATCTCTCACTCTCTTTCTGTTGTTCATTGATGATCTTTCCAAAACGAACTGTCCTATCCATTCCTACGCCGATGATTCCACTCTGCATTACTCAACTTCTTTTAATAGAAGACCCACCGTACAGAAACTTAACGACTCAAGGCTGGAGGCTGCAGAACGGTTAGCCTCAGACCTTACTATTATTTCCGATTGGGGCAAGAGGAACCTGGTGTCCTTCAACGCCTCAAAAACACAGTTTCTCCACCTATCCACTCGACACAATCTTCCAAACAACTATCCCCTATTCTTTGACAACACCCAGCTATCACCTTCCTCAACACTAAACATCCTCGGTCTATCCTTAACTCAAAATCTCAACTGGAAACTTCATATCTCATCTCTTACTAAATCAGCTTCCTCGAGGCTGGGGGTTCTGTACCGTCTCCGCCAGTTCTTCTCCCCCGCACAGTTGCTGTCCATATACAGGGGCCTTGTCCGCCGTCGTGTGGAATATGCATCTCATGTGTGGGTGGGCTCCACTCACACAGCTCTTCTGGAGAGAGTGGAGGCTAAGGCTCTTCGTCTCATCAGCTCTCCTCCTCATACAGATAGTCTTCTACCTCTTAAATTCCGCCGCGATGTTGCCTCTCTTTCTATCTTCTATCGATATTTCCACGCTGACTGCTCTTCTGAACTTGCTAACTGCATGCCTCCCCCACTCCCGCGGCCCCGCTGCACACGACTTTCTACTCATGCTCATCCCTATACTGTCCAAACCCCTTATGGAAGAGTTAACCAGCATATTCATTCACTCTTTCATCCCTCACGCTGGTAAACTCTGGAACAATCTTGCTTCGTCTGTATTTCCTCCTGCCTACGACTTGAACTCTTTCAAGAGAAGGGTATCAGGACATCTCTCCTCCCGAATTTGACCTTGCTTTTGGACACCTCTTTTGTTTCTTTTTTAGGAGCAGCGAGTAGCGGGCTTTTTTTTTTATTGTTTTCCTTTTTTTATGCCCTTGAGCTGCCTCCTTTGTTGTAAAAAAAAAAAAAGAGTGGAGTTGTTACACAAAGTTTGAGTGAAGAGTTCAGCCTTAGAGATAGATGAGACGGCAGTGCTGCCGTCTGGGTTAAGAAGAGGCGGGAAAGAGGAAGAAGTGAAATTGGTGCCAGAAGTCTCTGGAAGAGTTATAAACATTTGCTATGGATAAAGGAGTTTTTGGTAAGTCGAGGAATAGATTTGGAACGATTCCGGGCGGAAATATAAAGATCATGATTAGCGGAAGTTCGAAGGCTCTGGTACCTTTTGTGAGTTGCCTCTCTATCTTTGACAACACGAGAACAAACTTGATTAAATCTAAGTTTTTTAGCATGGGGAGTAGAGGAAGTACGTGGAATATATGCCTCCATTCCAGAGACAATCACCTCTGTAATGGGCTGGGCACACATAGAGGGGTCTCACTCCTGGAAGCAGTAATCATTCCACGGGAAATCGGAAAAGTACATCCTCAGGTCGTCCCACCGAGCTGAAGCAAAACGCCAGAAGCATCGCCTCTTCGGTGGGTCCAAAGGATGTACAGGAGTGAAAGGACAGGATACAGAAATAAGATTTTGATCGGAGGAGCCCAACGGAGAGAACAGTTTGACAGAGTAAGCACAAGGGTTAGAAGTAAGGAAGAGGTCTAGTATGTTGGGCCGGTCTCCAAGACGGTCGGGGATACGTGTAGGGTGCTGAACCAACTGCTCTAGATCATTGAGGAGAGCAAAGCTATAGGCTTGTTCACCAGGCTGGTCAGTGAAAGAGAATGAAAGCCAAAGCTGGTGGTGAACATTGAAATCTCCAAGGATGGAGATTTCAGCGAAGGGAGAGTGGGTCAAGATGTGCTCCACTTTAGAGTTCAAGTAGTCGAAGAATTTTACATAGTTAGTAGAGTTAGGCGAGAGCTGTATTAAGTAATAGAATGACAATGAAGTCTTAGCCAGATGGTGGAAATTCTGAGAAGTCAAGGTCGTGGGCACGAGAACAAATGATGTCGTTGTGCACGTAGACGCAACATCCAGCTTTGGATTGAAATTTAGGATAGAGATAGTAGGAGGGAACAGAGTAGAGATTGCTGTCAGTAGCCTCACAAACCTGTGTTTCGGTGAGGAAGAGAAGGTGAGGTTTAGAGGAGGAGAGATGGTGTTCCACAGAATGAAAATTAGAACGAAGACGGCGAATGTTGCAGAAGTTGATAAGAAAGAGGTTCGAGGAGTTATCAAGACACCTTTCAAGTCGGCATCCAGAAGGGGAGTCCTCCCTGGGGGAATTTGTGGTCCCCCCCAGGGGGGAACTCCGGGCATGGTTATGGTTCGCCATTTTAAATTTTGAATTTTGGGAAAAGGTGTGTATGTTGTGTGAATGTAGTGTGGTGTAGATAGAGAGAGGATCTGTCTTTAGAGAGCATTCTGAACTACTCTCTGATTTTGATGAGACAATAGGGAAACGGTTAGGCACCTTTCACACGAGCGGTTTCTGCGTGCCGAACGGTTTAGCTTTACATTGACTCCTATGGGTGCGTTCACACGAAGCCGGAACAGCAGGACCGCCGCTCCGACAGCCGCACCCTGCCGGACTACCAGCAAGACCGCAGCGGCAGATGCCGCACAACGGTTTCGGTGGTCATGTGTTGCTATGGGCGCCTTTACACGTCCGGCGTTTGCCGCATGCGGCGAGGGATAGTTGTCTGTCAACACTGGGGGGAAGGGTACGCGACCACTTTGTCTGCATCGTTGGAAAAGCTGGTATGCACTATATTTTCAATCGTATGAACTTTCAATTAATGTATATTGAAAATATAAGTGCCTTACATTGGGCGTTTCCCATGTTAAATGGCTTGCTTGTCTTCTTTTCAATTTTCCCCCCGTATTTCTTAACCGATTTGCTTCATGCTTCATTCAAATAGCATTTTATTCAGGAAGGATGAGGGAAGAAGGTGGAGTCCTTTATTGTTAATAAAAAAGGAAACAAATCTTTTTTTGTTCGATGAAAAATAATAAAATTAAAAGACAAATATTTTCCAAAAATCAAAATAAACAAAAAAAATTTAGCAGACTCCCAGTTGTTGCTTTTGTATTGTTTCATAACCCTGAAGCATTGAAACTAGTATAACAATAAATGCCTAGGAAGAGGTATTTTTTAAAGTGCAAAATCATGGTTTTGAGATATCAAGTGATGAAGTTTAAATATTTTTTGAATTTTACCTTTTCCACCAAGGGACTTGAAAGAAGAAAAAGCAGACATGGTTTCCCTTACTTACTGTCATTGATTGTGTAAACAGGCTGCTTTGTTTACCCAAGGTTACTTCTTATTTACGGGGTCGTAAATCAATGTGCTCGAAATTTACCATATTTCGCCGTATTTCAAATAAAAAACCAGTGTTCTACTGTCTAATATCAATCAAATATAATTAAAAAGACATTTGAAGCGGATACATAGAGCATTTTGTTGGATTTATGAAAAAAAATATGATATAAATCGATTTTTCATGGATAAATACGAAAAATATTAGTGACTGCTAAAATTTCCCATTATCTTAACCAGTGCTGAGAGAGAACATAAGAGTTTCATGACAGACCAAGAAAAAAAATCCTAAAATTAAAAAGGGGTGAAAACATGGCTTGCTGCCCTCAGCGCCGCGCGGAAGCTCATTCCAGCACGTTGCGATGCATGTTGCATACCACTGTATTATTTATTCATCAGATTCATTCATATACCAAACGAATGAGAAAAATTCACAAATGTTATAAGCCAAAAATAAATAAAAAATATATTTTTCAAGAGCCCAAGTGGAAACCTCCCCTTAATTCTGTATACTTCTGTACAACAAATATCTGCACTTAAATTTCAGGGTTATGGTTGATTAAAATTAATCATGACACGGAGCTGCTTATCTCCGAGATTGAAAGACGGCCTTGTGTGTGGGATCCAAGAGAAGATTACAAATATGACTAAAGGAGATGCCGAAGCGGATGCGGCAGACACCGCACTTGACCGTAGATGCCCAAGCGCCATGCGGCTGCCGCTCCGGCGAGCGGCAGACATCGTTCGTGTGAAAGGGGCCTTAGTGAGGACATGGGAAGGGGTTTTGGAGGGCTTCAGCACCCTCCTCGCTTCCCATATATACCTCACCGGGAGTGGCTTGCGCCCGTTCGGTAGGTGTCTTCCTACCTGCTCCAGCTATATATATATATATATATATATATATATATATATATATATATATATATATATATATATATATATATTATTGTTTTTCTTTATTTTTACAGCAAAAGAAACAGCTCAAGGGCTAAAAAAAAAAGGACACAATAGTGAAAAAAAAAGCGCGCTACTCACTGGTCCTATAAAAAAAGTTCTCAGGAGTGGCCAAAAGAGAGGTCAATTTCGGGATATTTTCCTCATCAAAGAGATGAATTCGTAAGCAACAGGACATACAGATGAAGGAATATTGTTCCAGAGTTTACCAGTTGTTGTTCAAAGATTGCTCCCTTCCTGTAGGGGGGAGCACAGACCTTTGCCAATGGCGGCCCGTAGCAGGGTGCCGACAAACCGACAATATCGGCTGACACCAGCCGAGCCGACCAGGTCGGTCTGTCGACGATGACTGATGTGTCTCTCAGTTTACCAGTGTGAGAGATGAAACAGTGAAGATGCCGGCTAACTCGTGCGTAAGGGATTTGGACAGAATAGGGATGAGCTTGAGTAGAAAGTGGTGTGTGGCGAGGCCGCGGGAGGGGGGGAGGCATGCAGCTAGCAAGTTCAGAAGAGCAGTCAGCGTGAAAATATCGATGAAAGATAGAGAGAGACAACATGACGGGCGAATTTTAAGAGGAGGGGAGTTGATGAAACGAAGAGCCTTGGAGCTGTGTGTGGAGCCCCACCCCACACACGTGAGATGCATACTCCAAACGAGGGCGAACAAGGCCCCTGTATATGGAAAGCAACAGTGCGAGGGAAAATAACTGGCGGAGACGATACAGAACACCCAACCTCGAGGAAGCTGATTTAGTGAGAGAAGAGATGTGAAGTTTCCAGTTAAGGTCTTGAGTTAAGGATAGACCGAGGATGTTTAGTGTAGAAGTAGGTGACAGCTGAGCGTTGTCGAAAAATAGGGGATAGGTGTTTGGAAGATTGTGTCGAGTTGATAAGTGGAGAAATTGAGTTTTTGAGGCACTGAGGAACACCAGGCTCCTTCTGCCCCAGACGGAAATAATAGCGGGGTCAGAGGTTAAGCGTTCTGCAGCCTCTAGTCTAGTCTTGTAACTCCTGTTATGAGGGTCTTCTGTTGAAAGAAGTTGAATAATGCGAAGTAGAGTCGTCGGCGTATGAGTGGATAGGACAAGTTGTTGTGGAGAGAAAATCATTGATGAATATCAGAAAGACAGTGGGAGACGGGACAGAGCCCTGTGGGACACCACTGTTGATAGGTTTAGGGCAGTGGTTCCCAACCTTTTTTTTCAGGCGACCCCAATCATGCACCTCTAGACATGACCGCGACCCCACTAGTTTAGTTGTATATCTGTTATTGTAACATAATAACACCATGTTTGATATTTTGAGGTCTTGGCAACACCAGGAAAAGCGCTTGGTGACCTCATTTGGGGTCGCTTCCCATGGGTTGGGAGAGAGGGGGTTAGGGGAAGAGCAGTGACCGTCTATCACAGCAGAGATAGAACGGCCGGAAAGGAAACTGGAGGTAGAGAAACAGATAAAAGGATTAAAGCAGTAGGAGGGCAGTTTAGAAAGCAAAGTGTTGTGTGAGGCTCTAGCGAAAGCTTTCGAGGTATTTAGACCAATTGAGAAAGTTTCACCGAAATAGCTTAGAGAGGATGACCAGGAGTCAGGTGAGAAAGCTAGAAGATCACCAGTAGAACGCCCCTTGTGGAATCCATACTGGCGATCAGATAGAAGATTAGAAGTGGATAGATGCTTATGCGTCTTCAGGTCAAGGATAGATTATAAAGCTTTAGAAAGACAGGAAAGTAAAGCTATAGGCCGGTAGTTTGAGGGATTGGAACGGTTACCCTTCTTAAGCACAGGCTGTATGGAGGCGTACCTCCAGCAGGAAGGAAAGGTAGATGTTGACAGACAAAGACGAAAGAGTTTGACCAGGCAGGTTGTTAGCACCGGAGAACATTTTTTAAAGACAATAGGAAACACTCCATCAGGCCCATAAGCTTTCTGAGGGTTGAGACCAGAGAAGGTATAGAAAACATCATTCTTTAGAATCTTTATAGCAGGCATAAAGAAGTCAGAGGGCGGTTGAGTAGGAGGAATATACCCAGAATTGACCAGAGTGGAGTTTTTACAGAAAATTTGAGTGAAGAGTTCAGCCTTAGAGACAGATGTGACGGCGGTGCTGCCATCAGGATTAAGGAGATAAGGGAAAGATGAAGAAGTGAAATTGGAGGATACGTTTTTGGCCAGGTGGGATAATTAGTTAAAGGAAGGTTGTAGCATTTTCTATTAATGTAAGTATTTTTGGGGAGTCGAAGAACAGATTTGGCACGATTCCGGGCGGAAATGTAAAGATCATGATTAGCAGGAGAGCGAAGGCTCTGGTACCTTTTGTGATCTGCCTCTCTATCTTTGATAGCACGAGAACAAGCGTGATTAAACCAAGGCTTTTTAGCATGAGGAGTACATAAGAACATAAGAACATAAGAACGTAAGTCCGCAAGAGGCCGATAGGCCTGTACAAGGCAGCTCCTGTGAACCTAAGATCCTGTGAATCTAACCCCACCTAATATAACTGTCCATGAGTTTGTCTAACCTATTTTTGAATGTGACAATTGTATTGACACTCACCACATAACTGCTCAGCCTATTCTACTCATCTACCAATCTGTTAGTAAGCCAATTTTTGCCTATGTCCCTGTTGAATCTGACTTTATCCAGTTTAAACCCATTACTACGTGTCCTATCCAGTTCTCTTACCATCACAACCTTATTAATATCCCCAATATTAAAGCCCTTCATCTTTTTATAAACCTTTATCAAGTCACCTCGCACCCTTCGCCTTTCTTGAGAATGCAAGCTTAATTGTTTTAGTTTTTCTTCGTATGGCAAGTTTCTTAACCCCTGAATCATCTTAGTCATTCTTCTCAGTACCGATTCTAAAAATTTGATATCCATCCTTTGGTAAGGTGACCATAACTGAACAGTATAATCAAGATGAGGTCTAACTAATGCTAAATGTAGTTTGAGGAAGACTTTGGCGCTGCTGTTGTTTATGCTCCTTGAAATGAATCCCAGTACCTTGTTTGCTCGATTTCTAGCTTGAATGCATTGTGCCCTTGGACGGAGATCAGAGCTCACTAACATCCCTAAATCCTTCTCGAACCCAGACCTGCTTATAGTAGTGTCATTTAAACAATAGTTATGTGAGGGGTTTCTACCTACACTCAGAATATTGCACTTCCGTACATTGAATTCCATCTGTCATTTCTCAGCCCAGTCATACAATCTGTTTAGTTCATCCTAGTGAATACTAGCGTTCTCATCCGACTCAATTACTCAACCGATCTTGGTATCATCAGCAAACTTACTGATATCACTACTAATACCTGTATCTAAGTCATTTATATAAGTTTTTAAGTTTTTTTACAACAAAGGAGACAGCTCAAGGGCACACAAAAAAAGGAAACAATAATAAAAAAAAGCCCGCTGCTCGCTGCTCCTAAAAAAGAATCAAAAGAGGTGGCCAAAAGAGAGGTCAATTTCGGGAGGAGAGGTGTTCTGATACCCTTCTCTTGAAAGGGTTCAAGTCGTAGGCAGGAGGAAATACAGATGAAGGAAGATTGTTCCAGAGGGATGAAAGAGGGAAGATACTGGTTAACTCTTGCATAAGGGGTTTGGACAGTATAGGGATGGGCATGAGTAGAAAGTCGTGTGCAGCGGGGCCGCGGGAGGGGGGAGGAATACAGTTAAGAAGTTCAGGAGAGCAGTCAGCGTGGAAATATCGATAGAAGATAGAAAGAGAGGCAACATCGCGACAGAATTTAAGAGGTAGGAGACTATCAGTAGGAGGAGGAGAGCTGATGAGACGAAGAGCCTTAGACTCCACTCTGTCCAGAAGAGCTGTGTGAGTGGAGCCCCCCCATACGTGAGATGCATACTCCATACGAGGGCGGACAAGGCCCCTGTATATGGATAGCAACTGCGCGGGGGAGAAGAACTAGCGGAGACGATAAAGAACGCCCAACCTCGAGGAAGCTGATTTAGCGAGAGAGGAGATGTGAAGTTTCCAGTTGAGATTTTGAGTTAAGGATAGACCGAGGATGTTTAGTGTTGAAGATGGTGATAGCTGAGTGTTGTCGAAGAATAGGGGATAGGTGTTTGGAAGATTGTGTCGAGTTGACAGGTGAAGAAATTGAGTTTTTGAGGCATTGAAGGACACACGGTTCCTTCTGCATCAATCAGAAATCATAGCAAGGTCTGAGGTTAAGCGTTCTGCAGCCTCCAGTCTGGAGCCGTGTACTTCCTGTTGAAAGAAGTTGAATAATGCAGAGTGGAGTCGTCGGCGCATGAGTGGACATGACAGTTTGTTATGGAAAGAAGATCATTGATGAATAACAGGAAGAGAGTGGGTGATAGGGCAGAGCCCTGTGGAACACCACTGTTGATAAGTTTAGGGGAAGAACAGTGACCGTCTACCACCGCAGAGATAGAACGGCCGGAAAGGAAACTAGAGATAAAGGAACAGAGAGAGGGATATAATCCGAATGAGGGCAGTTTAGAAAGCAAAGACTGGTGCCAGACTCTATCGAAGGCTTTCGATATGTCTAGCGCAACAGAGAAAGTTTCACCGAAACGGCTAAGAGAGGATGACCAAGAGTCAGTTAAGAGAGCAAGAAGATCGCCAGTAGAACGCCCCTTGCGGAATCCATACTGGCGATCAGATAGAAGGTTAGAAGAGAAAAGGTGCTTTTGAATCTTCCGGTTAAGAATTGATTCAAAAGCTTTAGATAGACAGGAAAGTAAAGCTATAGGGCGGTAGTTTGAGGGATTGGAACGGTCACCCATCTTCGGTACAGGCTGTACAAAGGCATACTTCCAGCAGGAAGAGAAGAAGAAGAAGAGCCTTCTGAGAGTTGAGGCCAGAGAGGGCATAGAAAACATCATTTGGAAGAATCTTAATAACAGGCATAAAGGAGTCAGAGGGGGGATAAGTATGAGGAATATGCCCAGAATCGTCCAGGGTGGAGTTCTTAGAGAAAGTTTGAGCGAAGAGTTCAGTCTTAGAGATAGATGAGACGGCAGTACTCCCGTCAGGGTTAAGGAGATGAGGGAAAGAGGAAGAAGTGAAATTGGTGGAGATATTTTTGGCTAGGTGCCAGAAGTTACGGGAAGAATTAGAAGAAGCAAGGTGTTGACATTTTCTATTGATGAAAGAGGTTTTGGTAAGTCGAAGATAAGATTTGGCACGATTCCGGGCTGAAATGTAAAGTTCATGGTTAGAAGGAGTGCGAACCTTTTGTGAGCTGCCTCTCTATCTTTAATAGCACTAGAACAAGCATGATTAAAGAATATAGAAAGAGAGGCAACATCGCAAGATGTTGAGGGATTGGAACGGTCACCCTTCTTAGGCACAGACTGTATGAAGCCATACTTCCAGCAGGAAGGAAAGGTAGATTATGACATGCAGAGGCGAAAGAGTTTGACCAGGCTGGGTGTCAGCATGGAAGCACAGTTGTTAAGGACAATAGGAGGTACTCGATCAGGTCCATAAACCTTCTGAGGATTGAGGCCAGAGAGGGCATATAAAACATCATCTTTAAGAATCTTAATAACAGGCACAAAGGAGTCAGAGGGGGGATGAGTAGGAGAAATATGCCGATAATCGACCAGAGTGGAGTTTTTAAAGAAAGTTTAAGAAAAGAGTTCCGCCTTAGAAATAGATGAGACGGCGGTGCTGCCGTCAAGACTAAGGTGAGGAGGGAAAGATGATGAAGTGAAGTTGGAGATGTTTTTGGCTATTTCTATCAATGAAGGAGTTTTTGGTAAGTCGAAGAATATATTTGGCACGATTCCGGACAGAAATGTAAAGGTCATGGTTAGCGGGAGTTCGAAGGCTCTGGTACCTTTTGTGAGCTGCCTCTCTATTTTTGAAAGCACGAGAACAAGCGTGATTAAACCAAGGCTTTTTAGCATGAGGAGTAGAGAAAGTACGTGGAATATATGCCTCCATTCCAGAGACAATCACCTCTGTGATTCGCTGGGCAAACACAGAGTGGTCTCGCTCCTGGAAGCAGTAATCATTCCACGGGAAATCGGAAAAAGTACATCCTGAGGTCGTCCCACGGAGCTGAAGCAAAATGCCAGAATCATCGCCTCTTCGGTGGGTCCAGATGGTGTACAGAAGCGAAAGGACAGGTAACAGAGATAAGGTTGTGATCAGAGGAGCCCAACGGAGAGAACAGTTTAACAGAGTAAGCAGAAGGGTTAGAGGTAAGGAAGAGGTATAGCATGTTGGGCCGGTCTCCAAGACGATCGGGAATACATGTATGATGCTAAACCAACTGCTCTAAATCATTGAGGAAAACAAAGTTGTAGGCTTGTTCACCAGGCTGGTCAGTAAAAGAGTATGAATATATATATATATATATATATATATATATATATATATATATATATATATATATATATATATATAGATAGATAGATAGATAGATAGATAGATAGATAGATAGATAGATAGATAGATAGATAGATAGATAGATAGATATGGGCGGTTGCTGAGCGGTAGCGTGATGGGCCCACATCCACCACGTGATGGACGACCCGAGTTCGAATTCCCTCGGATTTGTCAGTCACCGCCGAGTGGCTTAAAACTACCCACATGCTGTTCTGAAGGCTACCCATCAACCCGGACTCTAGAGGAAACCGTCCAAGTAAATCAAAAACGAGTTCCGGGGGGCAGCATGAGCCAAGAGAAGATGGCGCTACTATAAACACTTGCCTGAGCCATGACTGGCTGGGGCCGAATACCATCCTGTCCCCTCAAGCAAGCCCACCGGCGCTGTAGGCGTAGACGTAAGAAAAAATTATATATATTTATATATATATATATATATATATATATATATATATATATATATATATATATATATAGATATATATATGTATATATATATATATATATATATATATATATATATATATATATATATATATATATATATATATATGCTTTGTTGAAGTCGGCAGTGGTTAAGGCGTTGTTTAGATGCGTCAAATGATATTCAAGATCCATGTTCTCTTGGAGCACATGGATCCGTGGAATCCGTGGAACTGCTGCCGACTTCAACAAAACATGTATCTTACGTGGCCTACTCCCAATATATATATATATATATATATATATATATATATATATATATATATATATATATATATATATATATATATCTTATCTGCTAGAGTAGGGCAAACTCCTATATGTCACGAAGTAACGCGAAATTACCTGTTCATGGTCGGTAGTGGAGAAAACAGTTGGTGTATGTTGAGATAGATCCATTTCGTCTACAAGGCGGCGGCAAGCGGCACGGATAGAGTCTGCTTCAGCCTCAGTCAATACGTTCGCTACGGCCACACAACCCGTCCGCTGGAACTTAGAGAACAGAAATGTTTGAGAAACAAACACTGCATCATCCCCTCCCCCCCGCCACACACACACACACACACACACAGACACTAACACTAATACACACTCGCACGCGCACGAACGGGCCAGCGAATCTCCTTAATGCAGTGGTTAATATTCTCACTTGACTGCCCATAAGTAATTGGTTCGATTACTGGGCGCTTCAAGGGTACCGAGTGTCAATCGAATGAAGAAGGGCGCCTCCCAGGTAAGTGTAGAAGTGAGTTTCGAGCCGTACCAAATGGTCCATCACTCGGATGCTTCAATATCAGTCGGAGAGCACACTGGCTTGCACAGCCATAACACAACTAATTACACACACACACACACACACACACACACACACACAGAGTGATAATCATGTATCGGATATCTGCATCCGCATTAGCATCTGCGGAACATCCGCATAATTTTTCACATCCGCATCCGCAATTTAAAAAAAATGAAACATCCGTATCCGCATTTGTGCTGAAATAAATATCCGCATCCGCATCCGCACCACACACAGTGAGGATGTGGCGGATATACTTTAAACATAACAGAGTCACAGACTCAGTGCAGAGTGTTTGCGAAATTGAAGAAAATGAATTAATGCATAGGCTATTTACTAATTATCTACTAAAATTACACCATGTATTCATGTTCTTTCAAATTTTCCCAACCTAATGTGTCGAAAGTTTTACGGAAGGGTAGACGGAAGGAGATAATTTTACATAGTGACTATGTAGTATGTACGTTTCATATACATTTGTAAAAGTATGTATGTGTGTACTGTGTAATAGTACTGTATGTACTATATGTAATATTGCGTGGGTATGAATGGATGCAGCCTGCCTGGCAAGGAGAGAGAGAGAGAGAGAGAGAGAGAGAGAGAGAGAGAGAGAGAGAGAGAGAGAGAGAGAGAGAGAGAGATTGTGTGTGGCTGACAGAGGGGCACCCGCTATTTTTTTTTTAGTCTGCAATTCACAATTCCGTTAACTTTGTTGGGTATTCCGCTAATCGCTAATCCTCAAATTTTCCTGCTTCGCCGGTTAGCAATCGCAAATCCGGTAATGTTAACGCTAATATTTTTTCAGTCCACGAATGGAGTCCGCAACAGTCCGCTAACCATTTTCTAGTCCGCTAACATGAAAATACAAAATCCTCCCTCTGGCACAGCCACTTCCTCTTCAAGAGGTGCATGATTCCATTGACAAACACCTATATTCTTTTCAATGTTATCATGAGTTAGGGAAGACCTCTGGGCCTGAGGACGTCAGAGCATAAGCTGAACAATCTCTCCACAGCTGCGGAGGAGTGGACAAGGGTGTTGAACTTGAAGTGAAATCCGGGACGTTTTAATAATAATAATAAAAAAATAAAAACATTTTCCGCGTCACTGCATGAAATCCGGGACATTTCCGGGGCGAACCATTAAAACCCGGGACTGTCCCAGAAAATCCGGGACGTCTGGCTTTCCTAACTTAAAAGTTTCTCCATACTTTCAAGAATATCCTTGAAGTTCCCGGAAATTTCATTGTTGGGGTTTTTTTAAAATTTGCGTTAGCAGACTATAATTTTGGCATTCCGCTAACTGCAAATCCGCCATTTTTTTCGCTAACGCTATTCCACATTTGTTTTGTTAGTCCGCTATTGTCGGATTAGCGATTACCGACTTAAATTGCGGAATTCCCACTTTTGCACTGGGTGAGAATGTGTGTGTGATTGTGTGTGTCGTGTGACGGTGTGTGTATGTACGTGTTTGTGTTTGTAATTAATATATACATACATTATGCATGTCGGTGTAATGTGTATGTAGACCTGTACCAAGCCACCGCTCAAACGGTCGCATACTCTCCTCCGGTGAGACAAAGAAAATGTGGCGCTGCAAGCATAGACTCGTTAAGTGTATTTTCATTGTCACTGTATTGTCTGCCTGTCCGTCCTGTTGCGTCTCAATTGTTTATCTATTGTTACTCGTCTATCTTTGACTGTCCGTCCATGTCCTCCTGTTGTCCACTTCTACACATTGTTCCACACACACACCAACACGTAAATGTTATTCACGCTTGACAACATTCATTCACACGCATACACACACAAACACCTTTTCTGTGTTGTGTTTGTCTCGATGACCTGTTTGTATTTTTGTGAAATAAACAACCCTGACGGATTTTTACTTTGTCTATCCGTGAACCGATTAGCACTCAGAACACTCGCTACCACCAACAATTGGTGACCCCGCAGTGTTGTTATGGTTCAAGGTGGCTTATAACCGGTGCCGTTTTAAGGGCACTCTCTCCCAGAGTGGAGGACCTGGGCAGGGTAACTTGTCCATTCGTCCGCCCTCTCCTGGGGCAATAAGTCTCACCCCGCTTGGGGTTCATGAGACTGAGCCTCAGGTCAGGAGAACCATTACGCCGTGGGCGTAGTTGCCACCTTCAGGGTTTCTCCCCCGCCCTCCCCCAGGCACCCTCTGTGCTCTCCTCCAGGAGTCTTCTGCGTCTCCTCCAGGCACCCTCTGTGCCCCCTCCAGGCACCCTCTGTGCCTCCTCCAGGCACCCTCTGTGCCCCCTCCAAGCACCCTCTGTGCCCCGTCCCCAGGCGCCTTCAGCGCCTCCTCCAGGCACCTTCAGCGCCTCTTCCAGGCACCCTTTGTGCCCCCTCTTCAGGCACCTTCTGTGTTTCCTGATGCTCCTCCCGGCGCTCACCCACCCATCCACCCCCACCCCTCCTCCTTGCCTTCCCGCTGGTACGGCGACTGAGACACGCACACAGACTCAGTGAACACTCAAACACAGTGCGACACATTACTGAGACACACAGTGCCACACAGACTCAGTGAACACTCAAACACAGTGCGACACATTACTGAGACAGTACCACACAGACTCAGTGTATACGCCACCAAACGCCACACAGACTCGGTGAGACACGCACACTGTGACACCCCACTGGGATTACTGGTTGCCCCTTGGATATATCACCGCCCTTTTGGATTATCTTACTCTCCTGTGGATTCTTACGTACAGTGCTGTGTCTCCAACAGTTCAATGCAGCAAGTCCCCAGCAACAGTTAGTGTCACAGTGTTACCTACTAAGCGTACAGTGTTATGTTACAGTGCCTTCTTGGACACTGGTTCGCTCCCCGAGCCACCGAGGCCCCTAGCACGCGCCAGCGCCTATAGTACACGCAGTTCGTTCTACTCTCACGGACTGCCGCGGGCCCTGGCACATGCCCCCTGGCACATGGCCCCTCACTCTTCAACCTGCTGTGGCCCCTGGCACGCTGGCATCTTGCGCTTTCCCACGCAGTCGTTCGACGCCTTCACGGACCGCCGAGGCCCCTGGCACGCTGGCAGCTGGCGCCTTTAACACACGCTGTTCGTTCTACTCTCACGGACTGCCGAGGCCCCTGGCACGCTGGCAGCTAGCGCCTTCACACGCAGTTCCCTCGACGCTCTCGGACTGCCGTGGCCCCCGGCACGTTTACGCCAGTGCCTTTTGCCCATCTCCACGCCGCTCGACTTCACCATACCTGACGACGACAACTTCCTCTACAACAGCACCACTCTTCTGCTCAGAACCCGTCTACGTGGTTCGCGCTTTTGGAGTGCGGATTCAAGCCTTCCAGGATCTATTAAACAGCCAACCACTCAACTCACTTCAGCTCGACTCACCGTAGCTGTCCTCACCGCGCAACTCCCCTCAGCTCGACTCACCGTAGCTGTTCTCACTGCGCAACTCGCCTCAGCTCGACTCACCGTAGCTGTCCTCACCGCGCTACTCACCTCAGCTCGATTCACCGTAGCTGTTCTCAGTGCGCTACTCACCTCAGCTCGACTCACCGTAGCTGTTCTCACCGCGCAACTCACCGCGCAACACAACTCTACTCAACGCAGTGCATCTCAGCGCAGCTCACCGCGCACCTCAACGCAACTCAGCGCAACTCACCGCGCAACACTACTCACCGCAACGCAACGCAACGCGGAGCCCTGAGCTCTTCTTGTCGCACGAGTGTTGTTGTGTTGTTGCGCGTGCCCGGAGGTGTAGCGGGAGTATGAGCAGAGTTAACGATGAAGCGGTTTTTGACAGCCAAAGTGTAATATGAGGTGGCGGTGGCTGAGTGGTTAGCCTGCCGGCGCCGCGTCCGGGACATCCACGAGGGACGCGGGTTCGAATCCTCGCCGCCACACAGCTGAGATTGTTCATTCACCCCCGGATGGCCTGAGACTACCCGTGCACATGCTACAATGAACACCACCTATCAACCCGGACTCTAGATTACCTCTCCAAAGAGAGGATAAAAGATGAACTCCGGGGGGCAGTAAGAGCTAAAACAAGATGGTACCACTATAAACACTCGCCTGCGCCACAACGGGCTGGGCCGACCATCAGGCCCCCACCATTTTTTTTTTTTTTTTTTAATACAAAGGAGGCAGCTCAAGGGCACACACACACACACAAAAAAAAACAATAATAAAAAAGCCCGCTAATCGCTGCTCCCATAAAAGAATCAGAAGAGGTGGCCAAAAGAGAGGTCAAATTCGGGAGGAGAGATGTCCTGATACCCTCCTCTTGAAAGAGTTAAAGTCGTAGGCAGGAGGAAATACAGATGAAGGAAGATTGTTCCAGAGTTTACCAGCGTGAGGGATGAAAGAGTGAAGATGCTGGTTAACTCTTGCATAAGGGGTTTGGACAGTATAGGGATGAGCATGAGTAGAAAGTCGTGTGCAGCGGGGCCGCGGGAGGGGGGGAGGCATGCAGTTAGCAAGTTCAGAAGAGCAGTCAGCGTGGAAATATCGATAGAAGATAGAAAGAGAGGCAACATCGCGGGGGAATTTAAGAGGTAGAAGACTATCAGTAGGAGGAGGAGAGCTGATGAGACGAAGAGCCTTAGCCTCCACTCTGTCCAGAAGACCTGTGTGGGTGGAGCCCCCCCACACGTGAGATGCATAATCCATACGAGGGCGGACAAGGCCCCTGTATATGGATAGCAACTGCGCGGGGGAGAAGAACTGGCGGAGACGATACAGAACGCCCAACCTCGAGGAAGCTGATTTAGCGAGAGAGGAGATATGAAGTTTCCAATTGAGATTTTGAGTTAAGGATAGACCGAGGATGTTTAGTGTTGAAGAAGGTGACAACTTAGTGTTGTTGAAGAATAGGGGATAGGTGTTTGGAAGATTGTGTCGAGTTGATAGGTGGAGAAATTGAGTTTTTGAGGCATTGAAGGACACAAGGTTCCTTCTGCCCCACTCGGAAATGATAGCAAGGTCTGAGGTTAAGCGTTCTGCAGCCACCAGTCTGGAGTCGTGTACTTCCTGTTGTGATGGTCTTCTATTGAAAGAAGTTGAATAATGCAGAGTGGAGTCGTCGGCGTACGAGTGGACAGGACAGTTTGTTATGGAAAGAAGATCATTGATGAACAACAGGAAGAGAGTGGGTGATAGGACAGAGCCCTGTGGAACGCCACTGTTGATAGGTTTAGGGGAAGAGCAGTGACCGTCTACCACCGCAGAGACAGAACGGCCGGAAAGGAAACTGGAGATAAAGGAACAGAGAGAGGGATAGAATCCGAAAGAGGGCAGTTTAGAAAGCAAAGACTGGTGCCAGACTCTATCGAAGGCTTTCGATATGTCTAGCGCAACAGAGAAAGTTTCACCGAAACTGCTAAGAGAGGATGACCAAGAGTCAGTTAAGAGAGCAAGAAGATCGCCAGTAGAACGCCCCTTGCGGAATCCATACTGGCGATCAGATAGAAGATTAAAAGTGGAAAGGTGCTTTTGAATCTTCCGGTTAAGGGTTGACTCAAAAGCTTTAGATAGACATGAAAGTAAAGCTATTGGGCGGTAGTTTGAGGGATTGGAGCGGTCACCCTTCATAGGCACAGGCTGTACAAAGGCATACTTCCAGCAGGAAGGAAAGATAGATGTTGATAGGCAGAGACGAAAGAGTTTGACCAGGTAGAGTGTCAGCACAGAAGCACAGTTTTTAAGGACAATAGGAGGCACTCCATCAGGTCCATAAGCCTTCTGAGAGTTGAGGCCAGAGAGGGCATAGAAAACATCATTAGGAAGAATCTTAATAACAGGCATAAAGGAGTCATTGGGGGGACGAGTAGGAGGAATATGCCCAGAATCGTCCAAGGTGGAGTTCTTACAGAAAGTTTGAGCGAAGAGTTCAGCCTTAGAGACAGATGAAACGGCAGTGCTGCCGTCAGGGTTAAGGAGAGGAGGGAAAGATGAAGAAGTGAAATTAGAGGAGATATTTTTGGCTAGATGCCAGAAGTCACGGGAAGAATTAGAAGAAGCAAGGTGTTGACATTTTCTATTAATGAAAGAAGTTCTATGATGCGCAGAGCACACACAGAGGGGTCTATCTCCTGGAAGCAGTAATCATTCCCCGGGAAATCGGAAAAGTACATCCACAGGTCGTCCCACCGTCCACCATCGCCTCCTCGGTGGGTCCAGAGGATGTACAGGAGCGATTGGACAGGATATAGAAATAAGGTTATGATCGGAGGAGCCCAACGGAGAGAACAATTTGACAGAGTAAGGAGAAGGATTAGAAGTAAGGAAGAGGTCTAGAATGTTGGGCCTGTCTCCAAGACGGTCGGGAATACGAGTAGGGTGCTGAACCAACTGCTGTAGGTCGTTGAGGAGAGCAAAATTGAAGGCTTGTTCACCAGGCTGGTCAGTGAAAGAGGATGAAAGCCAAAGCTGGTGGTGAACATTGAAATCTCCCAAGATGGAAATTTCAGCGAAGGGAGAGTGAGTCAAGATGCGCTTTACTTTAGAGTTCAAATAGTGAAAGAGTTTTACAGAGTTAGTAGAGTTAGGTGAGAGATAAACAGCACAGATGTATTTAGTAATAGAATGACATTGAAGTCTTAGGCAGATGGTGGAAAATTCAGACGAGTCAAGGTCGTGGGCACGAGAGCAAGTGATGTCTTTGCGCAGGTAGGCGCAACATCCAGCTTTGGATTGAAATTTAGGATAGAGATAGTAAGAGGGAACAGAGTAGAGGTTGCTGTCAGTAGCCTCAGAAACCTGTGTTTCGGTGAGGAAGAGAAAGTGAGGTTTAGAGGAGGAGAGATGGTGTTCCACAGAATGAAAATTTGAGCGGAGACCGCAAATATTGCAGAAATTGATAAGGAGGAGGTTCGAGGAGTTATCAGGACACCTCTCAAGTCGGCAGCCAGAAGGGGAGTCCCCCCCCCCCAGGCGGCGGGGATTCCGCCTAACGGCGCAATAGGCCGCAAGGTAAAAAAGAAAAAGAAATACCACGTATTTATAATTATGGTAATTCACTATACGTATACTATATAGTGAATTACCAAAATTCTGAACACACCCACATCTGCATCCACATCCGTGATGTCATGATTTCATATCCGCCTCTACAAAATATGAACATATGACATCCGCATACACATCCGCATTCCCGGATCTCTGAGAACTGACATCCGATATATCTCTAACACACACACACACACACACACACACAAGACCTACATGCCGGTAACGGACTCAGCCACCTGTTCTTTCGGACGGTGGATCACGACTGAAGTTCTCACCGTGGAAGACGTCCACGACAAGTGGAAATACTACACCGCCACAATCACCACAGCCTACCAACACTTCTTCCCTTTGAAAACACGGAGAGTCCATCCTTCAGACAACCCGTGGATCACACCTAGGATAAAACGCCTAACTGAACAGCGGAACCACGTCTTTCACACCAACCCCTCACTCTACATGCCCCTGCGGAACCAAGTAATACGGGAAATAAAGAAAGCCTAAGCCACATACTAAAACGCCTAATTGAACAGCGGAACCACGCCTTCCACACCAACCCCTCACTCTACAAGCCCCTGCGGTACCAAGTAATACGGGAAATAAAGAAAGCCAAAGGCACATATTACCCCCAGAAGATCCAAAAGGTCAAACACTCCAGCATCAGCAAGTGGTACTATACAATCAGAGACCTGTGTGGACTTGTTCCCCCCCCCCCCCCCATCCCAGGCGTCTCCATCCTCCCGGCGACAGATGCAGCGGAGGCCCCTAATACCCATTTTGCCACAATCTTTCAGTCTCTCTCCAGCCTCGACTTCACCTCACTCCCAGCCTACTTGCCCACCCCTTCCCCTCTCCCCCTACTTCAGGACTATGAGGTCGCCAGATCACTGTGCCGGCTCAAGTCCAAGCGATCCACTACACCAGTCGACCTTCCCATTCAAATTTACTAAGAGTTTGCTCCAGAGTTAGCCACTCCCCTCGCCTCAATACTCAACGCCTCCCTCCGTCAGAGCCAGTGTCCCGCTGACTGGAAAACAGCTTACGTCACCCCAGTCCTCAAAACCCCAAACCCTCAGTCACTAAGCGACCTCAGGCCCATCTCAATCACTCCCATTCCCAGCCTCCTGTGTACATGAAGATTTCATCTTCAATTGGACATATTCCCACCTTGCCCCCCTTATGGACACGCAACAATACGGTAACATGAAGACTTCCTCCACCACACACTGCCTTATCAGCCTCGTTGAGTTTGCCTACAAAAACCTTGAAAAAACGGAAAACATCAGTCCTCGGGCTTCACCCCAGTATAGTGTCCTGGCTGGCCGACTTCCTCTCCCAACGCAGTCAAGTGGTGAGGTATCAGGGAGTGGCCTCTCCTTCTTAGCATCTTACCTGTGGAGTGCCTCAAGGGACCAAGGTTGGTTGGACCAATATTCTTTCTGATTCTGATCAACAACGCATTGACCCACACGCCTCATGGCTGAAAGTATATGGATGACACCAAACCGGGAGTCACCATTAACAACGACAATCATGACTCCACGACCTGCAACACAGCTTACAATCATGGACCACAAATAACAACGTCACCATCAACGACACCAAAACTACAGTCATGCACATCAACACCTCCTCAACCCCCGTCGCCCCTCCTGTAGTCTCCATCAACGATACTCCCCTTCAGGTAGTCCAGTCAACCAAGCTACTTGGGGTCACAATCGACAACAATCTTACATGGAAGGACCACACCACTCAACTCATCAGATCCGCCACTTACAAACTCTACCTCCTGCGGCGGCTCAAGACGTTTGGGACTCCCGGGCATGAGCTGGCGAGTGTGTACACCACATTCATACTCCCTAAGCTCACGTACACGTTTCTAGCTTGTCCTCCTCCCTCAACCTCACACAATGCCGCCAACTTGAGCAGGTACCAAAACGAGCTAGCAAGAACATCCTGGGCCCCGCCTAAACCGCCTACCAAGACGCCCTCGATTTCCTCACCCTCACCACCCTCCAAGAGCGACACTCGACCCTGCTGCAGCATTGTGCAAACGGTCCGCTCAATCACCCCAGACACCGCAACCAACTCCCGCCTGCAGTCTCCCGTTCCCGCCAGTCAGTGATGCACGCCAACAGACTGGCTCCAATACGGACACGAAAGGACCGCTACAAAAACAGCGCCGTGCCCGCAATGGTCAGGATGATCAACATGTAAACCACTGTTAAGAATAGAATCTGTAAATATTATTATTATTATTATTATTATTATTATTATTATTATTATTATTATTATTATTATTATTATTATTATTAGTTTTATTATTATTATAATCATTATCGTCATCACTCTTCACATTGTTTACGTGTATTTTGCCCACGTAAATTATGTAAATTTTCAGCTCTAGGGCTCCATTCCTTTCCCCTTAATAAACCGTTTAAAATAAAATAAAATAAAAAAGTATATATATATATATATATATATATATATATATATATATATATATATATATATATATATATATATATATATATATAGTAAAAAGTATATATATATATATATATATATATATATATATATATATATATATATATATATATATATATATATATATATATATATATATATTTTTTTTTTTTTTACATGTGACCTAGAGTGCGGGTAGGCTTATACATTGGGGCCTGATGGTCGGCCTAAGCCCGTCATGGCGCAGGCAATTGTTTATAGTGGCGCCATAATTATTGGATCATGCTGCCCCCCAGAGCTCATTCTTGGACTTCAGGACAGCACGTGGTTAGTCTTAGGCCACTCAGCGGTGACTGAAAAATCCCAGGTGGTTAGCGGCGAATTCGAACCCGCATCATGAACAACGTGCGTAATGCGGGGCCGGCACGCATCTCTCTCTCTCTCTCTCTCTCTCTCTCTCTCTCTCTCTCTCTCTCTCTCTCTCTCTCTCTCTCTCTCTATATATATATATATATATATATATATATATATATATATAGGCGGTGGCCGAGCTGGTAGCGTGCTGGGCCATCATTCACCGCGTGATGGACGACGCGGGTTCGAATCCCCACGCTTCCACCTCGGATATTTCAGTCACCGCCGAGTGGCTTAAAACTACCCACATGCTGTCCTGAATACCACCCATCAACCCGGACTATAGAGGAAGCCGTCCAAGCGAATCAAGAACGAGTTCCGGGGGGCAGCATGAGCCAATACAAGATGGCGCCACTATAAACACTCGCCTGCGCCATATCGGGCTGGGCCGACCATCAGGCCCCACCGCGAAGAAGACTTGGGCCGACCATCAGGCCCCACCGGGAAAAAGCCTACCGGCGCAATAGGCCGCAACGTAAAAAAAATAATATATATATATATATATATATATATATATATATATATATATATATATATATATATATATATATATATATATATATATATATATATATATATATATATATATATATATATATATATATATATATATATATATATATATATATATATATATATATATATATATATCAGATATATATATAGAGAGAGAGAGTGAGAGACAGTTTATATACACGGACAAAGGCAAAGGCGATATCGAACAAATCCTCAGCGGAGAGTGAGGCGAAGCTGAGGGTTTGTCTGACCTCGCCTTTGCCTTTGTCCGTGTATATAAACTGTCTTGATCTGTCAAATGTACCATTTAGTCTAAAGATGTAATATATATATATATATATATATATATATATATATATATATATATATATATATATATATATATATATATATATATATATATATATATATATATATATATATATATATATATATATATATATATATATATATATATATATATATATATATATATATATATATATATATATATATATATATATATATATATATATATATATATATATATATATATATATATATATATATATATATATATATATATATATATATATATATATATATATATATATATATATATATATATATATATATATATATGTAACTGCCGTCGGCGACATCGGCGGCTGGGGTATGCATGGACGAATATTTGTCGTATAATAATGCCATATTTGTTGCCATACTTGTGTCATTTAATTGTGATTTTACTGCCATATTGGTTGTGTCATTTAATTGTGACTTTGTACCTGTAATGGGGAGAATAGTGTTGTCGCGCCTGTGAAGACAGGCGCACCCCGGACGAGTCGGGGTAAGAGCGGGGCACCCCGGGCAAGTCCGGGGGCCCCGGGCGAGACTGAACAAGGGCGCCTTCATACGAGTGTGTAGCGGCCTAATGGATTTGGTGACCTGTTCTTTCCATAATGTTATAACTTTCCCGACGATACAATATCTAAAACGGTTAGAAATACAGACGGGCAGTGATGAATCTCATGGTTGACCCGAGGGTAATAATGAGGAGCCATGGACGGGTTTGCATCTGGCGAGGGGACAGACGGTATAAGACGGCGTCCTGGGAAGGGCGGGTGAGCTCCTGTCTCCCGCAGGAAGGGCGAGTGAGCTCGTCCCTCGCAGACGTCGGAAGGAATAACGCAACACTGAGACTGGTGCCCTGACTGTACCCTTATTGTGTATGCATTGCACCTTGCTCATTGTATCGATAATTTAAGTGTCTATATCCTGAGTCACACGACTGTGGATTAAACATGTTATGAAAACGACTAGTTGCAAGTGTGTATTTGCTGTACTGCGAATGTATAAGGACAAGGTATTCATGTGATTCGTATTGTAATATTCACGACAGGATATTTTAACTTGCAGGTTTGGATCGTATTGTAATATTCACGACAGGATATTTTAAACTTGCAGGTTTGACCACAACCCAATAAATTTGTATGCGTCCAACGCAGCGGTATCAGTCACCTTGGCACTATACGACTAAGCGCTGGTCATGGTGCTTACAATATATATATATATATATATATATATATATATATATATATATATATATATATATATATATATATATATATATATATATATATATATATATATATATAAATACAGACGAGAAAACACGCTAATTTTGTATATGCATCTCCAGGAAGATGGAAAATATAGGCTACATAGTACATTATATTTTTGAACAAATATTTACACAAAAAAATGAATAATTTCATACTCATAGTTCCAAATATAGAGACACCGATCATGTTATCTTTGTCGTTTTTTCAGATAATCGCGGCGAGATAAGAAATCTTCTGACATGGACCGTTTTACGTAAATGTCCTACACTCTTAGATAGTTCGAGTGGTAAATAGGTTGCTGTTGTAAAAATAAATAATAATATAAATGTCATTAATATATGTAATTGACATAATCTTGATATAATATGTGTCATATATTATTGCCTGGGCATGCGCCCAACGGTTGCCTGTCAGTATGTTTATTTGTATTTTTGTATTTTTTAATTTTTTTATGTGTGTTTGAGTTTGTGTCTGTGAGTATTTGTGTGTGTTGCCATGTGTGAACGTGTGCGTGTGTGTGTGCGCGCACTTAAATTTTTTTTTTTTTTTTGGGGGGTTGTGTATTTGTGGTTCGTTCGTAATGATACTCCAATCTTGAAACTATTTAGCCATTGACAGGAAAGCTGTCCCAGTTTCCAAGTGAAAGGAATGAAATAATTGTATGCCTTCCATACCTTCCTTAGGGGATTTTATATATATATATATATATATATATATATATATATATATATTTATATATATATATATATATATATTTATATATATATATATATATATGTACATATATATATATATATATATGTACATATATATATATATATATATATATATATATATATATATATATTTTAATATATATATATATATATATATATATATTTTTTTTTTTTTACTTGCCAACCTATAGCTCCGATAGGCTTTCTTGAGGGGCCTGGATGGAAGTCGGTCCCAGCCCGTCATGGCGCAGGCATGTGTTTTATAGTGGCGCCATCTTTTATTTGCTCATGCTGCCTACCGGAGCTCGTTCTTGATTCATTTGGACGGTTTCCTCTAGAGTCCGGGTTGATGGGTGGTCTTCAGGACAGCATGTGGGTAGTCTAAGGCCACTTGGCGGTGACTGAAAAATCCCAGGTGGTAGCAGCGGATTCAACCCGCGTTATCCCTCACGCGGTGAATGCGGGGCCCGCACGGTAACCACTCAGCCACTATCATATATATATATATATATATATATATATATATATATATATATATATATATATATATATATATATATATATATATATATATATATATATATGCTAGTCTTTTATTTCTTAAATTCCGCCGCCGTGATTCCTCTCTTTCTATCTTCTATTGATATTTTTTTACGCCGGCTGCTCTTCTGAACTTGCTATCTGCATGGCTCCCCCCTCTCTCGCGGCCCTGCCGCTGCACACAACTTTCTACTCAAGCTCATCCCTATACTATCCAAATCCCTTATGCAATAGTTAACCAGCATCTTCACGCTTTCATCCCTCACGCTAGTAAACTCTGAAACAATCTCCCTTCATCTGTACTGTCTCCTGCCTACGGCATGAACTCTTTCAAGAGGCGATTATCGGGACACCTTTCCTCCTGAAATTGACCACTCCTCATAACTCTTTTATAGGAGCAATGATATGCTGACTTTTTGTGTGCCCTAGAGTTGTTTCCGTTACTGGAAAAAAATCTCTCTCTCTCTCTCTCTCTCTCTCTCTCTCTCTCTCTCTCTCTCTCTCTCTCTCTCTCTCTCTCTCTCTCTCTCTCATATATATATATATATATATATATATATATATATATATATATATATATATATATATATATATATATATATATAAAATACATCCCTGCCTATAACGCCGGTAAGCTTTCTTTAGGGGCCAGATGGTAGGCCCACGCCCGTCATGGCGCAGGCAATTTTTATAGTGGCGCCAGTTATGTTTGGCTCATGCTGCCCCCCGGAATTCATTCTTGATTCACTGGACGGTTTCTTCTAGAGTCCGGGTTGATGGGTGGCCTTCTGGACAGCATGTGGGTAGTCTTAGGCCACTCGGCGGTGACTGAAAAATCCCAGGTGGTAGCGTGCGGATTCGAACCGACGTTGTCCATGGCGTTGTGAATGTGAGCCCAGCACGTTAACCACTCAGCCACCGCCTACCCAAATATATATATATATATATATATATATATATATATATATATATATATATATATATATATATATATATATATATATATATATATATATATATATATATATATATATATATATATATATATATATATATATATATATATATATATATATATTACATCTTCAGACTAAATGGTACAATGTACAGATCGAGACTCTTTATATGCAAGGACAACGGCAAAGGCGAGGACGGACAAACCCTCAGCGGAGAGGGAGCCGAAACATAATTAATGGGGTTTAAGAGAGGATTAACCTGACTTTGCCCAACAGCAGGTGAGGGGGCTTTGCTGGAGTAAAGTAAATACCTGCCAGGTGTTCATGATGAATTCCGGAAATGATTAACCTCACTCAGACCTTAGTGTTTTCACGTGTCTGTTGTGTGTGTGTGTGTGTGTGTGTGTGTGTGTGTGTGTGTGTGTGTGTGTGTGTGTGTGTGTGTGTGTGTGTGTGTGTGTGTGTGTGTGTGTGTGTGCGCGGCGCGCGCGCACAGAGAAGATTAACCTGACTCCACTTACGTGTGGGGAGTGAGGTAGGTGTTAATGGAAAAGGCGGAAATAACGAACTACTACTATAGTAGTTCACTGAAGCTAGATTCCTGGCGCCTAGGCAGGTTGGTAAGCTTGCAGCTGATTGGCTGCTCCGCTCTCCCGCTAACACTCATGTCGGATCACATCTTGCATGCTCGAGTGAGACATGTTTCTTTATTATATGTCCTAGCTCACCTCATATACGAGCTAGCCAGTTTTGGTTGACACCATCAGACTCAGCAGTGACTGTAAAATCAAGATGTATTTTAAAAACTCGACAATACAAAAAAGAAAATGGTATTATGATGAGTTGAACTGTGAAGATGTTAAAAAAAAGTTTTATAACATGTTTCAATTATGCTCACTATTTTAAACAGTTGTTCATTGACTGCAGAAATATATTATTACATGACGTAGGGAAATGTTTATAGCAACATGTCACTCGCCCCAACCATCATGGCGCGCGCGACACGCATTTTTTTTTTTTTTTTTACATCATCATACAAGATGTCTCGAGCGCCGTGATGGTTGGGGCGAGTGAAATGTTTTTATAAATAACTCTGTGTTTTCAATACGTAGAGCTTTAACTGCATTCTGATCACACTATCGTGTTCACGAGAAATTTTCCTACGTAATGTAATAATATGTTTCTGCAGTCAATGAACAACTGTTGAAAACAGTGAGCATATGTAAAACATGTTATAAACATTTTTTTAACATCTTCACGGTTCAACTCATCGTAATACCATTTTCTTATTTGTTTTGTCGAGTTTTTAAAATACATCTTGATTCTACAGTCACTGCTGAGTCTGATGGTGTGAACCAAAACTGGCTAGCTCGTATATGAGTTGAGCTATGGCATATAATAAAGAAACATGTCTCACTCGAGCAAGCAAGATGTGGTCCGATATGAGTGTTAGCGGGAGAGCGGAGCAGCCAATCAGCTGCAAGCTTATCAATCTGCCTAGGCGCCAGGAATCTAGCTTAAGTGAATATCCTTTTTTTTTATAGTACATTCCATTAATGTGTGTGTGTGGGGGGGGGGAGGGGGAGGGGTAATTCACGAAAGTGTAGCCTACTAATTTCGAGAAGCCAACTGCTTATTTCTGGACAAAATATGATGGTGTTTATCGTGGAGATAGTATTTTTCTCCTAAAATCACTAAATGATTGACTTTTCAATGCCTTTTTGTGGACCCTCCGCCGCAGCCGCAAAATAGCTCTCAGAGATGTTCAACTTAGACACCCATGGGAAATCGAGGGTTTTGGGCGAGCGTATTTAAATTACTTCATCCGAACTTTACATAACCTCCTAACCAGGGGGGGCTGCGCCCTCCCTGGACCCACTCATGTATATGCGACGTATTTCTGCGAGGAGGTATTTCTCGCAACACCGGCTGGACCGCCGCCGCGGCCGCCGCCAGACGAGGCTTCGCTTTCATTTGTATTATCCTGTGTGTGTGTACACAGAGAGGATTAACTTGATTCCACCCACAAGTGGGAGTGAGGTAGGTGTTTATGAAGAAAGGCGGAAAAAATCTGCCTGACCTCAACTACTAGTACATTCCATTGTGTGTATGTGTGCGAGGGGGGGGGGGGGGGTTAGTGGGGGGGTATTTTTAACAATCAGATCAGTTAGTAATTTATCACATTTGAAATGGCCGTACCCGATATTCATGTTTGTGGAGTAGGTCCCTGCAATAAGGCATGACTCAATTTCATTCCTTTCTTCAAAACCTTTACATTTTGCTAAAACCTTAGAACTAGACCAATCAATATGGTGATCATATGATGCTTTATGTTGAAAAAGACCACTTCCTTCCTGTGCGGTTCTTACACAGGATTTGTGTGGGTATATTCTTGTTCGTAAATCCTTTCCAGTTTGTCCAGCTTAAAACTTATTACAGTCTTTGCAAGGTATTTTGTATACCACGCCTGATGATGACGGTGGGCTGTTCTTTATCAGGGAATGTTTTATTGTGTTTTCATACCTGAAAGTTACCTGTATATTAATTTCCTTAATATGGGAACTACATCTAGAAGGTTCTTGTGATAGGGTAGCACAAGGGTTCTTCTGTCGATCTCCCGTTTTTTCTCACTTTCTTTTCCATGATGAAAGCGTTTTCTTGCTGTTGTGTGGCACTGACTAACAACACAAGAAGGATATTTAAGCTTTTCGCCGTTTTTTGTATCATACCTAACTCTTCTTCCAAGTATTCAGGGTATTTTTTTTTTTTTTTTGCAGCAAAGGAGGCAGCTCAAGGGCACACACACAAAAAAAACAATAATAAAAAAAGCCCGCTACTCGCTGCTCCTAAAAAAGAAACAAAAGAGGTGGCCGAAAGCAAGATCAAATACGGGAGGAGAGGTGTCCTGATACCCTCCTCTTGAAAGAGTTCAAGTCGTAGGCAGGAGGAAATACAGATGAAGGAAGATTGTTCCAGAGTTTACCAGCGTGAGAGATGAAAGAGTGAAGATGCTGGTTAGCTCTTGCATAAGGGGTTTGGACAGTATAGGGATGAGCATGAGTAGAAAGTCGAGTGCAGCGGGGCCGCGGGAGTGGGGGAAGGCATGCAGTTAGCAAGTTCAGAAGAGCAGTCAGCGTGGAAATATCGATAGAAGATAGAAAGAGAGGCAACATTGCGGCGGAATTTAAGAGGTAGAAGACTATCAGTATGAGGAGGAGAGCTGATGAGACGAAGAGCCTTAGCCTCCACTCTGTCCAGAAGAGCTGTGTGAGTGGAGACACATGAGATGCATACTCCATACGGGGGCGGACAAGGCCCCTGTATATGGACAGCAACTGTGCAGGGGAGAAGAACTGGCGGGGACGGTACAGAACGCCCAGCCTCGAGGAAGCTGATTTAGTAAGAGATGAGATATGAAGCTTCCAGTTGAGATTTTGAGCTAAGGATAGGCCGAGGATGTTTAGTGTTGAGGAAGGTGATAGCTGGGTGTTGTCAAAGAATAGGGGATAGTTGTTTGGAAGATTGTGTCGAGTGGATAGGTGGAGAAACTGTGTTTTTGAGGCGTTGAAGGACACCAGGTTCTTCTTGCCCCAATCGGAAATAATAGTAAGGTCTGAGGCTAAGCGTTCTGCAGCCTCCAGCCTTGAGTCGTTAAGTTCCTTTAGGGTGGGTCTTCTATTAAAAGAAGTTGAGTAATGCAGAGTGGAATCATCGGCGTAGGAATGGATAGGACAGTTCGTTTTGGAAAGAAGATCATCAATGAACAACAGAAAAAGAGTGGGAGATAGGACAGAACCCTGTGGGACACCACTGTTAATAGATTTAGGGGAAGAACAGTGACCGTCTACCACGGCAGAAATAGAACGATCAGAAAGGAAGCTGGAGATAAAGGTACAGAGAGAAGGATAGAAACCATAGGAGGGTAGTTTGGAAAGCAAAGATTTGTGCCAGACCCTATCAAAAGCTTTTGATATGTCCAGCGCAATAGCAAAAGTTTCACCGAAACGGCTAAGAGAGGATGAACAAGAGTCAGTTAAGAAGGCTGGGAGATCACCAGAAGAACGCCCCTTGAGAAACCCATACTGGCGATCAGATAGAAGGTCAGAAGTGGAAAGGTGCTTTTGAATCTTCCGGTTAAGGATTGATTCAAAAGCTTTAGATAGACAAGAAAGTGAAGCTATAGGACGGTAGTTTGAGGGATTGGAGCGGTCACCCTTCTTAGGCACAGGCTGTATGAAGGCATACTTCCAGCAAGAAGGAAAGGTAGATGTTGACAGGCAGAGGCGAAAGAGTTTGACCAGGCAGGGTGACAGCACGGAGGCACAGTTTTTAAGGACAATAGGAGGCACTCCATCAGGTCCATAAACCTTCTGAGGATTGAGGCCAGAGAGGGTATAGAAAACATCATTTTGAAGAATCTTTATAACAGGCATAAAGGAGTCAGAGGGGGGATGGATGAGTAGGAGATATATGCCCAGAATCGTCCAGAGTGGAGTTTTTAGAAAAAGTTTGAGAAAAGAGTTCAGCCTTAGAGATAGATGAGACGGCAGTGTTGCCGTCAGGACTGAGGAGTGGAGGGAAAGATGAAGAAGTGAAGTTGGAGAAGATGTTTTTGGCTAGATGCCAGAAGTCACGGGAAGAGTTAGAGAAAGCAAGGTTTTGGCATTTTCTATTAATGAAAGAATTTTTGGTTAGTCGGAGAATAGATTTGGTACGATTTCGGGCAGAAATGTAAAGTTCATAATTAGCATTAGTTTGAAGGCTCTGGTACCTTTTGTGAGCTACCTCTCTATCATTGACAGCACGAGAACAAGCGTGATTAAACCAAGGTTTTTTAGCGTGAGGAGTACAGAAAGAACGAGGAATGTATGCCTCCATTCCATCATATAGGCTCTTAAATACATAGAAATGAAAACTGATTTTTTTTTACATTAACAAATGCACATATGATAAGATATTAGTTGGCTTTCTGTATACTTTAGTTTTTAACGAATCATTTTTTCTAATGATTTCTACATCAAGGAAGGGATTCTTTTTTTCTTCTGTTTCAACAGGGAACTTGATTGATGGGGCCAGTGAGTTTAATTTGTCCAGGAAGTTATCAGTTATCTGGGAAGTTGGCCAAAAACATAGATGTCATCCACGTATCTTAGTCTCACTATGTTTTTGTACTTGATTGTGCTCAAAAGGTGATTTTTAAAGTACTCCATATATAAGTTGGTTAATACAGGGGAGAGGGGATTTCCCATAGACATACCAAATTTTTGTGCATAAAATTTCCCCTCAAAATCAAAACTTTAATTTTCTACACATAAGTTTATTAGTTCTATGATGTTTTTGCTGGGTATGCCATCAACACTACTACCCAAAATACTTGGGAGAAAATTCAGTACATCTTTAACAGGTACGTTGGTGAAGAGACACACATACACACAATGGAATGTACTAGTAGTTGTGGTCAGGTAGGGTTTTTTTTTCCGACTTTCATCATAAACACCTACCTCACTCCCATTTGCTGGTGGAATCAAGTTAATCCTCTCTGTGTACACACACACACACACACACACACACACACACACACACACACACACACACACACACACACACATTAATGGAATGTACTATAGTATGTTCAGACCATGAAGTCCGTTCAGGGTGGAGCTGGTATCGTCGTTTACCTCTAGCCATCCTGCCAAATCAACCTTCGTACATGCGTCTCTCTCTCTCTCTCTCTCTCTCTCTCTCTCTCTCTCTCTCTCTCTCTCTCTCTCTCTCTCTCTCTTATTTTCCATCCATGTGCTATTTGAAAGTGATATTTTATATATTCTGTATATAGTACATAGCTACATAGTACAATGAGTGTCGATGTTTAGGATTATAACAACGATTTGTATAAATTCTATGACATGTGGCAAGTTTTTTTTCCCATGTTGCCACGTTGTGGTGGTGGTAGTGGTGATGATGGTGGTGGTCGGCGTCTCCCCTTAGGTCCCTCCCCCCGGTCGAGAGAGAGAGAGAGAGAGAGAGAGAGAGAGAGAGAGGTTGTGGGTGGGTAGGTAGGGAGAGAGTGCTAATCTGATAATTGGCGGTCGAACTGGCACGCCGCACTCATGGGAATTCCAGAAAGTACCACACCTTGAACGGACTTCATGCTACGAACAGACTATAGTATAGTCTTCCAAATATGTTGAGGCCGGTCTGGAGGGGCCCGGAAGGGGAAGTCCCCTGGTGCGGCGTTGCCAGATGTACTAGCACCAATTATTGTCTCATTGTTCGATTACTTCTATATGAAACTTCATAATAGTGCATTTATATAAATTCCTACTAAGGATGTATAGAGAGCTTTGAATATTGTACTAGTGGAATGATAACAATGACTTTGTATAGATATCACAAAATGTGGCACCTCTGTTCTCCAATGTTGCTATTTCTGAGGCTGGTTCAAGGGTACATTGACCGCGCTAATCCGCAGGTACACGGGAGGTCGATACTCATTATAACCCGACACACACACACACACACACACACACACACACACACACATTGAGAGAGAGAGAGAGAGAGAGAGAGAGAGAGAGAGAGAGAGAGAAATCGCACTTCCTTGCTAAGCCTTTAATTGTTGCTAGTGCATCTGGCATCGTCGCACCGGGGGACTTCCCCTTCCGGGCCCCGGCAGACCGGCCTCAACATATTTGAAAGACAATAGTTGTATCAGTTAGTTTTTTTCCGTCTTTTTCATTAACATCTATTACCGCACTCCCCACTCGTAGGGGGAGTCAGGTGTAATCCTCTCTGTGTGTACACACACACACACACACACACACACACACACACACACACATACAACAGACGCGTGAAAACACTTAGGTCTGAGTGAGGTTAATAATTTCCGGAATTCACCATGAACACCTGACAGGTATTTACTTGACTCAAGCAAAGCCCCCTCACCTGCTGTTGGGCAAGATCAGAATAATCCTTCCTTAAATCCCACTAATTATGTTTCGCCTCCCTCTCCGCTGAGGGTTTGTCTGACCTCGCTTTTGCCGTTGTCCTTGTATATAAAGAGTCTCGATCTGTCAAATGTACCATTTAGTCTGAAGATGTAATATACGAAAGTACTTACTATATTTCCCTTTTCTTTTTCCCAGTGTGGTATGTCTACACATACGTCTTCGCGGTGAAGTGCATATTATATATATATATATATATATATATATATATATATATATATATATATATATATATATATATATATATATATATATATATATATATATTTATTCGAAAATAAACAGCTCAAGGGCCACCAAAAAAAGTGAAGAAAAAAACCAGCCTGCTAATCGCTGATCCTATAAAAGAGAAAAGTAAAGAATTGCCAAAAGAGAGGTCAATCTCCGGTGGAGAGATGTCTTCATACTCTCCTCTTGAAAGATTTTAATTCATATGCAGGAGGAAATGTTTATGCTGGTTAACTGTTGCATAAGGGGTTGAACAATATAGGGATGAGCTAGGGTAGAAAGCCGTGTGCAGCGGGGCCCCGGAAGGGGGAGAACCATGCAGTTAGCAAGTTCAGAAGACCAGTGGGCATGAAAATATCGATAGAAGATAGAAAGAGATGCAACATTATGGCGGAATTTAAGAGGTAGACACTGCTAGCAAGAAAAGGAGAATTGATGAGACGAAGAGCTTTATAATAAACTCTGTCTAGTAAGGCTGTGTGTGTGGAGCCCCCCAAAACATGAAATGTTTACCCCATATGAGGACGGACAAGGCCCTGTATATGGACAGCATCTGTGTGAGGGAGAAGAACTGGCGGAGATGATACAGAACGCCCAACCTCGAGGAAGCTGGTTTAGCGAGAGAAGATATATGAAGTTCCTTTTTTTTTTTTTTTTTTTTTTTTATTACGTCGCGGCCTATTGCGCCGGTAGGCTTCTTCCCGGTGGGGCCTGATGGTCGGCCCAAGGCTTCTTCCCGGTGGTGCCTGATGGTCGGCCCAGCCCGTTCTGGCGCAGGCGAGTGTTTTACAGTGGCGCCATCTTGCACCGGCTCATGCTGCCCTCCCGGAGCTCATCTTTAATCCTAGAATCTGGAGTCCGGGTTGATAGATGGTCTTCTGGACAGCGTGTGGGTAGTTTTAAGCCACTCGGCGGCGGCTGAAAAATCCCAGCTTGGTGGCACCTGGCGGGAATTGAACTCGCGTCCTCCTGAACGCGGCGCCGTCACTCTGTCGACTCAGCCACCGGCTCTCCGATAGAATAGAGTTAAGGATAGACCGAGGATGTTTAGTGTAGAAGAAGGCGAGATGTGTGTTGTCGAAACAGACACCTGTGGATGAGCGAAAACACGTCGTGTGTAACAGGACCCTGGAAAGATTGAAGATAGAACGTATTACACATTGTGGCGTTTAGTTTGAAAGGTAAGAGATTGCCCTGGCAATAAGAGGAGTCAATGAGACGAGGAACCTCTTTGTCCATTAGTTCTGTGCGAATGGAACCCCGCCATTTATGAGAACCATAATCAATACGGAGAAGAATAATGTTTTTGTATATGGAAAGCATATGGTAGGAGAAATAAAACGTGTGGGGATGATACCACGTTGAGTTAAGGATTGAGCGAATAAGTTTAGAAGAAAAAACAGCTGAATGTTAGTGAATAAAAAGGGATAGGTATTTGGACGAATGTTTCGAGTTGACAGTCTAAAAATATTGAGTTTTCGAGGCAGTGAAGGACCAAGTTCATTTTGTCCCATTCGGAAATGTAAGCAATGTATTGCGTTAAGCGTCCAGCATTAATTAAGTCATGTAATTCTTGCTGTGAGGGTCTGTTTCTAAAAGATGTTGATTAAGGCAGAGTGGTGTCGTCGGCGTAGAAATATATCAAACAGTATATTTGAAAAGTAGATAATTTATGAAGGAGGGTGAAAGAGTATGATATACATCAGAGCCCTACGAAACGCCACTGCTCAAAAGTTCATCGGTAGAATAGTGATCCTCTAGCACAGCTATCGGTTTGAAAGGAAACTGGACGTAACTATACAGAGAGAGGGATATAAGCCAAAGGATGATAGTAGTAAAATAAACGATGCGAGTAAAATAAAACGATTCGAGATGTTCAAGATAAAAATATAGAAAAGGTAAAGAAAGAAGAAAGAAATATTAGGGCCGTTATCCATCTTAGGCACAAGTGGTACGTAAGTTCACTTCTAGAAGACGAGAGATAGATGATGAGGGACAGACGGAAATGTTTGACAAAAATGTAGATTGAACAAGACCGTTCTTCCCCCACACCGCAGCAACCCATCGAATGAACTGATATTCATGACCCTATTTCAGGACGCTTTCGACTTTCTCATCAAATATATATATATATATATATATATATATATATATATATATATATATATATATATATATATATATATATATATATATATATATATATATATATATATATATATATAATGAAGATAAAGAAGAGGAGTTAGTTTCTCATGAGTGTTTTTCAGTAAGAGGCTACCGAGGTCCTTTCAAACTATTACTAAAATTTTGAAATACCCATGTAATCCCTACAACCTCTAGGAAAGCCCTATCAGATGTGGATGTGAAAACCCCGAAACGATGGAGGCAGATTCCTGGCTAGAATGAGGTGGTGCGGGAGGCGCACGTTGTTGCCAGGGGGTCCTACCTGGAGTGGAGGGCCGGCGGCAGCCCACGCGTGCCCTCTGGCGGAGATGATGAGGGGCACCACGGCTCATGAGGAGGAGCTACGAGTTGAGGCGCTGGCTGCCCAGCTGGCTGGCGGTGACGCAGCCGGCTTCTGGGGCGGCCTACGAGCCCTGTCCCCGGACTCTCACACGCTCCCCTTACGTGTAGATCAGGCCGTGGGGGAGGTCATTGCCACCACGTGGGTTGACCACTTCGAGGGTACCCTGAACTGTGTGGCAGACGTGGAGAGTTAGAGGGCCCTCTGGAGCGAGCTGCGCGGGGTGACGCTGGAGGGTTTTCGCAGTGTCGACCACAGTGAGCTGAGAAAGATACTGCGGACGCTCTCCAGCAGCGAGGCACTGGGCGTTGATGGGCTTCCCTCTGACGCCTTTAGGTATGTATCTCCCAGCCTGGTCACTTGGCTCTGCCTCTTTATCAATGCCTGCATCTGCCATAATACATACCCTCTCAGGTCTTGGCAGTGCAAATAGTTCCTTTGCTAAAGAACAAGGTTAAAAACCCTATTGAGTCTTCCATCGCGGCTAGACGTAAACTTGATTGTCTCCCCGTTAATTTAGACGGGGGTAGTAATGAGATTACTGACAGCTATATCGAATTTGGAATTCCAGGGGTACCCGGGCAATTTCTAGACTTGTCAACATTAACTCTTGACACGAAAATCTCCCTAAAGAAGAGGGACGGAACGAAACTCGATGATGCAGATTATGCTGTTTTTGCCAATGAGCACAGTAATACCCTATACAAGTCATGCACGTGTTATTTTAACGAACAAATAGTAGAAACGATCCCTCTGTAGAATTATCGTAGTTTTATGAAAATGATAACTTCAATCCGTCATGAAAAATTAGATTCACTTGGTCACACCGCCTTCTGCCACCGTGATTATGAGGGGGCGAAGGGTATCGTAGAAACATATGACGAGGGTTATTTCACAGGGGGAAATAAACAGGAAAAATGTATGATTAAGCGCAACATTCGGCAACAGTCTCAAGACCTCTTTCAAGACATGCCCGACCCTTTCACATCAACACCTAAGACCTCGTGTACCCTAGAGTCGTGAGTAGCCGTGGCCCAGAGTCGGCACAGTGTGAACGGGGCTTAAAGCCCCGTTCACCCTGTGCCGACTCTGATCAAGACAACCCACGACTCTAGGGTACAGGTCTTGATGAAAAGGGCGTGTCTTGAAAGAGGTCTCGAGACTGCTGTCCCGACGTCGTGACGGGAGTCTGGAGTCGTGAGGGGTAGCGCAAAAAAGTATTCCATGCTAAACTTTCACGACAAGAGTCGGCAAGAGTCTGGACAAACCGTCACTTCCGGTTGAGATCTGAGGGAGGTCTGGGGCAGTCGTGACGACTGTCGTCAACAGTCTTGGCTTGTCTTGAGACAGTCGTGACGACTGTTGGGGCCATTTTTCAAATTTTTACTGTTTCCTGTCGGCACAGTCGTCTGTGCCGACTACTTAATAAAGAATGATGAGGGATTGTCGTGACGACAGTCTTCGCCTAATGAAGGACGTTCGTGACGACTGTCGGCTCAGAAATATTGGCTAACACAGCCGCATTCAAGAAATTTATATATTTATTTTGCAATCACAAGGACAATAACAAATGGGCATGGTTACGCTTCGCTGGCACAAACTTGGGAGCCGCACAGTACGCATGCACGTACTCCTTTTGCCTCGATCTCTCTTGTGTTGAATGACAGGTTGCCACCCTGAGGTCAGAAAAATGTGGAATGCAACATCTCACTCTCCACTACGGAATGGATCCATATTTAAAGGAACGGGTGGCAACTATAAAATTTCTCGAGCATGCAATGAGTGACAGCCGCAGCACGCTGCTGGTGGAGGCAAGAGGGAGGGGGGGGGAGGGTCGTTACGTCGCGTATTATACACGTATTTTAGGACGAACCTTTGACAAATTTTACGGGCTGGTTTTGTGATTAACCGAAAAATGCGCTCACTACAATTTTAAGATACTGAATTTTATCAGCTTGACCATTTAGATAATAAAATACCGTACCGAACAAATGCCGTTCCGTATTGGTTCAAAACTGAACGATACATTTCATTCTCGAATACAGAGCGATTCCGTATTTTAAGGAACGGCAAGGCTGCCGCCAAGACAGTCGCCAAGTCAGTCGCGAAGACGGTCAGGAAGACCGTCGGCCAACTCCTTGGTAACAGTCGGCCAGCTAGTCGGCCAACCAGTGACAGACAATCTGGAAGGCTGTCGTCAAGACCGTCAAGACTGTCGGCCAATCGGTCGGCAGATTCGTGGTTGTCATAGACATGGCGCCATTTCAAAAATTGACCGTTGAGACTCGTCTTGAAACTAGTTGGCAGCATGCCGCAGACATTCAGCCAACTAGGTGGCCGAATCTCCCAGACAGTCGGCAATCATGGTAGCTGACACCAAGACGCCAAAAAATTCTTGGAGCGTGGGAGCCGACTTGTCAAATGCAGTAGTCGCTGTGTTGTCTCGGCCCAGAGTCGGCACAGTGTGAACGTCGTCACTGAGGATGTGGATTTTTTTTTATTTTTTTAAACGAAGGAGACAGCTCAAGGGCACACAAAAAAAGAAAACAATAATAAAAAAAAGCCCGCTACTCGCTGCTCCCAAAAAAAAATCAAAAGAGGTGGCCGAAAGAAAGGTCAGTTTCGGGAGGAGAGGTGTCCTGATATCCTCCTTTTGAAAGAGTTCAAGTTGTAGGCAGGAGGGAATACGGATGAAGGAAGATTGTTCCAGAGTTTACCAGCGTGAGGGATGAAAGAGTGAAGATGCTGGTTAACTCTTTTATAAGAGGTTTGGACAGTATAGGGATGAGCATGAGTAGAAAGTCGTGTGCAGCGGGGCCGCGGGAGGAGGGGAGGCATACAGTTAGGAAGTTCAGAAGAGCAGTCAGCATGGAAATATCGATAGAAGATAGAAAGAGAGGCAACATCGCGGCGGAATTTAAGAGGTAGAAGACTATCAGTAGGAGGAGGAGAGCTGATGAGACGAAGAGCCTTGGACTCCACTCTGTCCAGAAGAGCTGTGTGAGTGGAGCCTCCCCACACGTGAGATGCATACTCCATACGAGGGCGGACAGGACCCATGTATATGAATAGCAACTGCGCGAGGGAGAAGAACTGGCGGAGACGATACAGAACGCCCAACCTCGAGGAAGCTGATTTAGCGAGAGAGGAGATGTGAAGTTTCCAGTTGAGATTTTGAGTAAAGCATAGACCGAGGATGTTTAGTGTTGAAGATGGTGATAGCTGAGTGTTGTCGAAGAATAGGGGATAGGCGTTTGGAAGATTGTGTCGAGTTGATAGGTGGAGAAATTGAGTTTTTGAGGCATTGAAGGACACAAGGTTCCTTCTTCCCCAATCGGATATGATAGCAAGGTCTGAGGTTAAGCGTTCTGCAGCCCCCAGTCTGGAGTCGTGTACTTCCTGTTGAGAGGGTCTTCTATTGAAAGAAGTTGAATAATGCAGAGTGGAGTCGTCGGCGTATGCGTGGACAAGACAGTTTGTTATAGAAAGAAAATCATTGATGAATAACAGGAAGAGAGTGGGTGATAGGACAGAGCCCTTTTTTTTTTTTTTTTTTACAGCAAAGGAGGCCGCACAAGGGCACAAAAAGTAAACATTAATAAAAAAAATAAAAGAATCCAAAGAGGTGGCCGAAGAATAGGTAGTCAGTTTCGGGAGATACCCTCCTCTTGAAAGAGTTCAAGTCGTAGGCAGGAGGAAATACAGATGAAGGAAGATTGTTCCAGAGTTTACCAGCGGGAGGGATGACAGAGTGAAGATGCTGGTTAACTCTTAGGGAGTTTGGACAGTATAGGGATGAGCATGAGTAGAAAGTCGAGTGCAGCAGGGCCGCGGGAGGGAGGCATGCAGTTAGCAAGTTCAGAAGAGCAGTCAGCGTGGAAATATCGATAGAAGATAGAAGAGAGGCAACATTGCGGCGGAATTTAAGAGGTGAAGACTATCAGTATGAGGAGGAGAGCTGATGAGACGACTGTCCAGAAGAGCTGTGAGTGGAGCCCCACACATGAGATGCATACTCCATACGAGGGCGGACAAGGCCCCTGTATATGGACAGCAACTGTGCAGGGGAGAAGAACTGGCGGAGACGGTACAGAACGCCCAGCCTCGAGGAAGCTGATTTAGTAAGAGATGAGATATGAAGTTTCCAGTTGAGATTTTGAGTTAAGGATAGACCGAGGATGTTTAGTGTTGAGGAAGGTGATAGCTGGGTGTTGTCAAAGAATAGGGGATAGTTGTTTGGAAGATTGTGTCGAGTGGATAGGTGGAGAAACTGTGTTTTTGAGGCGTTGAAGGACAACTTGTGGAACGCCACTGTTGATAGGTTTAGGGGAAGAGCAGTGACCGTCTACCACCGCAGAGATAGAACGGACGGAAAGGAAACTGGAGATAAAGGAACAGAGAGAAGGATAGAATCCAAAAGAGGGCAGTTTAGAAAGCAAAGACTGGTGGCAGACTCTATCGTAGGCTTTCGATATTCCGCTTGAAAAATCTGGTAATATGCGAATTAATCTCACCTTCGCTAAGGGACATAATAAGAATTTTATCGTTCTGTATTTTGCCGAGACGACAGGACTCATTAATCTAGACGCTCACCGTCATGTGCGGTGTATTGTGCTTGCGTAAACCGTCATGAACGCACTGGAAATATAAAATGGTTTACGAGAACGATTAGGTCTTAGAACCCACTTTTTAGGCTGCCACGCTGAAAGTCACTTTGATGAACTGGTAAGCTTGGCGAAGGATAAAAATATACCTTGCACATTCATTCTTTTGATTTTAGAGTGGGATAATTTTACACTCGGACACTGGATTACCGTATATATTAATTATGAAACACTAACATTAGGGTACTTTGATAGCTATAACCTAGACCCCTCCCTTAACTTAATGAGTTTACACCGCGTCATTCAAGAGTCACCGTTTATGAAGGTCATTAAGTTAGCATACCGCTTACAAGGGACACAACCCATTTTATGCGAAATACATGCCATGTAGTTTATTTATTTACTCAGTCATCAGAGTCTACAGCATGTCATGCGATGTATTCATGCCAAGTTTAATAAAGGACAGTTTGTTAATAATGATAAGTTTATAGTACGCTTGGGGTACAGACTAGCTGTTTAATATGCCTGACTGTGTAAGAACCTTTTGTCCTCGGGGAAACATTTATAAATATTGTAAAAGGCAATATTGAAACGTTGGACCCACGTAAAAAAAATATATATAATATAAATAAAATAAATAAATAAATAAATACATAACACTTAGAGGGTTACCAAATTGGTGATAAATGCCTACCGCCGACGTTTTCTCTTCTCTATCATTGAACGTGGTAAGTACTTATTATAATTTTTTTTGTATATATATATTTTCACAACTCTTAGCTATATGTTCTTTTTTTTTTACCAGTGTATGTTGTATACATATTTCCCTTTGTCTTTCAGACCCGTTAATTAACTATCAAATCCTTCAATGGAAACCATTTACTACAGCGATTCTGCATTATTGCAACATCGCGGGATACACTGAAGGTAAGCAAAAAAACAATGTTTGGCGCGTGTGTGTGTGTGGGGGGGGGGGGTAAAAAGGACTATGCGGGTGTCACCATGCGATATCTCGACACAAAGAGAGGCTTAGAAACTCACTTGGTTACAGACGCTCCACCCCCTTTATAAAAACAAATTTTGTGATTAAAAGAAAGCAAAAATGTAGGCGGGACAGAAAAGGAGTAATAAGACCGGCGATTGAGAGAAAAGAGAACTATAGGCGGAGTGGGGAGGCCTATGCAACTGATTGAGGGAAAAGAGAAATATAGGTAGAGTTAGAAGACAAATGCGGGTGGGAAGGATCCAACGCGGGGTCGCTCGATGAGATGCCTAAAAAGGATATGTTTGGTTCTGTATAAAAAATTAAAAAAAAAACGCGTCTCCCACGTAAACACTCAGCTCACCCAGAGAGAGGTATTCCATCCGCTCGGCTTATTTTGGTCTCGCCCGCGCATGTGCGTCACGTGAGCCTCCTTTGACCGCCTCGCTCTGGGAGCCAGCGTTAGTCTGGGATGGGCTGTGTGAAGGTGATGATCTCCAAACGCGCTCCTGTAGCCCGTGATACGCTCCCACCCCATCACTCACCCCCCCCCCCATCCTCTCAACCACCAAGTGGTCCCATTCTCTCAGCTTTCTGTCTGTATTTAAGGGGCTCTATTTCAATTTCTCAATCTGGCATATTTATAATAACAAGAATTCTCTCTCTCTCTCTCTCTCTCTCTCTCTCTCTCTCTCTCTCTCTCTCTCTCTCTCTCTCTCTCTCTCTCTCTCTGTATTTAAGAGGCATTTATTCAATTTGACATACTATAATAAATCTCTCTCTCTCTCTCTCTCTCTCTCTCTCTCTCTCTCTCTCTCTCTCTCTCTCTCTCTCTCTCTCTGTATATAAGACAAATTTAATCAAATTTGACAAAAAAATATAATAATCTCTCTCTCTCTCTCTCTCTCTCTCTCTCTCTCTCTCTCTCTCTCTCTCTCTCTCTCTCTGTATTTAAGGGCATCTATTCCAATTTGACATACTCTCCCTCCCCCCTTTCTCTCTCTCTCTCTCTCTCTCTCTCTCTCTCTCTCTCTCTCTCTCTCTCTCTGTATTTAAGGGCACACAACAAAATCCATCTTTTTCTCAGTTTCTCATCTCTCGGGAAACGGAAAAACCTTATACATCCTTTCGTCCTCTTTTTCGTGTTATGGCAGCAGCGCACAGCACAACTATTGGGCATTTTAAGGCGAAAAAAAAATCTGGTCTCAAGGTTGCGGGCGAGGTCAGATTGCGGCTTGGGGAACTGGGGCGCGGCGCGTGCGCAACGAGCTGATGTCAAGGTTAGACTGAGTGAATGAGCCCCAGCCTCGCACCGACCTGAGGCTCACATGAGTCACAGTCACGTGACCTGGGATGCGCGGATGGAATACCTCTCTGTATATACCTTCATTTCACGATGAACCCGGCTAAGAGAATTCAGGGGCCTGATGAGATTTTGTGTGGAGTGTTGCTTGCGGTGACTGTGTGTGTGGAGTGGTGTGTCCCTTGTGGTGACTGTGTGTGTGTGTGTGTGTATGTGTGTGTGAAGTTTGCCTAATGAGTTATTCCTCGTTCTTTTGTATTTTTTTCAAGAGGCTTGACCATCAATATCAACTATCAATTCTACGACGGAATGGACGAGGGCCTCAAAAGGAAACTTCCCACTATCGTCATCAACCCCGAGGAGACTATACCCCGTCCGCGGAGGAGGAGGGGGAAGGGAAACCAACGATGAAGAAAATCAACTTCAACGACTCTGTGGATGGCACCATCACCATCCTGAAGTAGAGAGCTGCCACGTACGATATTGTCTACAACACCACCAAGACAGAGTGCATGGTAGTACAGCCGCCACACTCAAGGGTGGACTGCCAGACATCAGCGGGAGCCACTGCTACTCTCTCTACTACAATTCGCTGTGGTCGCGGTATAGGGCTGACTCCATGAACCGTCTTAGGGTTTGTCATAACGACATCCTCAAGCGGCTTCTGGGGCTTTCCAGATGGACTAGCTCATCCTTCATCACCTCTGCCAGACAGAGCTCGGCCTATGTATGTGGACTTATGCGGCAGGAGTGGCTGGGTCTTCTGTTCGTGCAGATTGTGTATAAGTGTGCCGTGCACACGCATATATACTTATAGGTTGTCTATTATTTAAACGTATATGTATCACGTTTGATCTTCGTTTTTCTTGTCTAGTTTTTTTATGTATGTTGCTGGGCGAAATAAAACTATTATATATATATATATATATATATATATATATATATATATATATATATATAAATATATATATATATATAGAGAGAGAGAGAGAGAGAGAGAGAGAGAGAGAGAGAGAGAGAGAGAGAGAGAGAGAGAATTTTTTCACAAAAATCTAGTTGGAAGCGGATGTTTATTTATTCCTGGTGTAGTTTGATTTAAAAAAAAAATGTTATACTGTTTTCTTTATATTTAAATCATCATTTCAAGTAAAAGGAATATAAGCATATCAGTGACAAAAATAAAAACGTATCTCAAAATTAACTTTGTTAAATATTTGGGTAGGTTTTCGGAAGAAAACTTTAAAATAATTATAATCAAAAGCAGCCATGCTGTTATAGGTGCCAGGTATCACAAATAACGATAACGCATTAAAAAAAGAGAAATTACTACTCAAAAAAAGAGGAAAAATGAAATTTTTATATCATCAAAACATGAGGTCTAACAATGCTATAAATTAAGACAACATCACAGTATACAAATCATATTAAAGAAATCTACATAGAATGACAAATAAAAAAACATACTTTGCACACCACAATTAATGAGGTATGTGAAAACTCGTTCTTCCCCATCCCCTAAAATTTGTAGTGTTGGGATGGACCTCTCTCTCTCTCTCTCTCTCTCTCTCTCTCTCTCTCTCTCTCTCAAGTGCTGATTAAAAAAGCACTTTCCGAATAGCATGAGGTCATTGATTGCATGTAGAAGGCACATGACCATCTGCTTAATGTAGCCCATTTGCTGAAGTCTTGTCACCATTTCTTTTATTATATCATGATCTACACAATATTACGCACCCCTATTTATTAAATAGTAATGCGGAGTTTGTTTTCAGAGTGCTCGACTCTACGGATGGAGTGAATACCAGAGTTGCGTATTCGAATACGAATGCAAATACTTCAAATTCCAACGAATACGAATACAAATTCGAATACATCACATTTATATTTCGAATTATGATTATAATTCGAATACAAATGTTAATTCTTCTTCAAAGTATTCATGAATACATTCATGAATACTTTTCATTGAGTAAGACCTTCCAGGCGTAAATGGGTATAACACTGACCTAAAATTATGCGACTTTAAGATGAGGTCATAAACAATGTGGCTTATGACTGGTGCTAGTATTCAATACAGGGAAAGCACACTTACCGTAAATACAGCAGACATATTAGTTTATATTATCCCCAAATTCCCAGTGAACAGTTATGAAAGAAACATCACAAAATATATCACGAGAACGGTTCACGATTGAGTTTCACACTCGTTTACAATGTCTGGCACACTTCACGGACAGTAAATTCACTGTTATCTCCGGGAGACGCCGCACCATACAATAAATATTCCATTATGCGGAGCGATATAATGTGGGGTGTGTGTGTTTAAAACTTTCTTTTTATAGTGCGACATTTAGTGATTACGGGTAAAGCGGATTTCGGATTAACACTCATCTACTTACCTTGGATTACCTTGAATGTTGCTTATTAGGAAAATATTGCAAGATGTTTTTATCAGTATAGTATGTAGTAAATCCAATGATGGATCCATATTATCTTGACGATATATAAGCGCTACACAGCGACCTTTAACACTCACCTCGCGGATGTGTTCCTCCGTCACAGCCATAATCGGATGCGATCCCTAAACGACCGTCCAAACTCTGGGTCAAATATGATCTGCAATATTGTTAGCTGTTCAACCTGCAAACAAACGCATGTAGTTACTCAGTAGCTGGGAAAATAATACGGTTAGGAAAAGACCCACAATCTTTAAAAAATTGCCTTTCGACTCACTATTAATATATTGCACCAGCATGTATACAATTACACCTGTACACACACACACACACACACACACACACACACACACACGGGGTGGAGAGAGAGAGAGAGAGAGAGAGAGAGAGAGAGAGAGAGAGAGAGAGAGAGAGAGAGAGAGAGAGAGATAACAATATTATCAGCCGGTGGCCAATCGCCCCATACAAAGTAACGTAATCATATAGTACATCATAACTTATTTCTAGTCCTATATTTACCCATTTTGCTGATAAACTTACAACCATGATAGGTCTAACCTTGCTCATTTTTTTTATCCATATCCTTTATCGATTACAGGTTTATTTGTTACCATTTGTTGGTCATCGGCATTACATGTACTATACAGGTAACCATGTAATAAATAACACCATAATAAAGATAAATGTCAAACACGTCTATAACGTTTTTAATTTTATTATCTTTATAATCATTATGCCCATGATAACAGATTTGGTGATTGCAAAGCAATTTTGCTTTACTACACGAGTTTACACCTATATTTACGTAGTTGACACACACACACACACACACACACACACACACACAGCGATAGTCGAGTAATCAACGTTGGACCTAGGTAGGATGAACGGTGACAATCTCCAACCATTGCCGAGTGGCGGAAGACCCACATGCTACCCAGATCTTCAATAACCCTTAACTTCAGTGACTTCGCTCAAGTGGAGCACCGGGGGGCAACATGGACCAAGCAAGTCATATATAACGGCAACCTCTGCAGCTCACAGGTTGGGGTCGTCAAAGAGACCCCTCAAGAAATCCTACCGGCATTAATAAAATATATAAGGAATTTGACCCAGAACTTGCCACTCCCCTCTTCTCCATAATTAATGTTTCTCTTGAACAAAACACCTGCCCAAGCGAGTAGAAAATTCCATACGTCACTCTCGACCCTAAAACTTTCAGTCCACAGTCTCCTAATGGCAGTCGCCATCACACCCATTTACAGCCTCATTTGTGGATATTTAATTTTTAACTAAAATTATTATGCTATGAGTAGATTCACTGAGATCTGACAGTTTGGTAAAATGGAATATTCCTCCACTACTCATTGTCTTGTCAACTTCCTCGACTTCATACACAGCCATTTGGACAAACGTAACACGTTCCTTGCCCTGGATTTTGTCGATTTCAAGAAAGCATTTGACCTTGTAGACCACATCCCTTCAAACGTCGGTTGACAGCCTTCAAACATGGGCGGTGGACACCTGTGTCACAGTCAACCACATTAAGACCGTGGTGATGCACTTGTTAACCTCCAAAAGATGAGTGCCATCTCCACACCTGTCAGTTGGCTGCAGTCACATCCAGATAGTCCAAGCGACCAAACTACTTGGCATTACTGAGGACGACCAGCTCAGCTGGAACTAGCACGTCACCATCCAAGAATAGATGACGCTCCTTTAAACACTCACCTGAGCCATGACTGGCTTGGGCCAACCACCAGGCCCAAACAAGAAAACCTACCGGCACTACAGGTCAGGACTTAAAAAAGCAACAAACAAAACAAACAAACAAACAAACAAAAAACGTTAGATCAGTCTCTTACAAGCTTCACATGCTCCGAAGACTCACGGCGCTGAGGCCACCCGCAGCAGAGTTGTGCAGTATATGGCCATCCTCTATAGTTTATACTTCTCTGACCCTCATTCAACGACAGCAGCTTGAGAGGGCACAGAAACAGGCATGCAGGGTCATTTTAGGCCCTACTTACCACACCTGCGACAATGCCCTGACCACCCTGAGTCTGCCGAGGCTCTCTGACATGCACTACAACGAACACAGAAAGTTCGGCGAGGACTTGCTGCACCATCCACGCCACCGCCACCTTCTACCACAGGATGCGCCTACCACTCGATTCAACAGGCGGGGGCTGAGTGGAAAGCGTGGCGGAGCCGCGGCCAAGAGGACGCGGGATCGCACCCTGCCGCGTCCAGGAGGACGGGGGTTCGCGCTCCGCCCGGTGCCACAAGCTGGGATTTTTCAGTCACCGCCGAGTGACCTAAGACTACAGATTTTCTGTCCAGAAGACCACCTATCAACCCGGACTCTAGATTCTATGATCAAAGATGAGCTCCGGAGAGCAGCATGAACCGTTGCAAGATGGCGCCACTATAAACACTTGCCTGCGCTACAACGGGCTGGGGCCGACCATCAGGCCTCACCAGAAAGTCTATCGGTGCCATAGGCGTAAACGTAAAAAAATAAAAAAATAAAATAAGTAAATATAAAAATAATAAACAACCCCCTCAGTACGCCACGCACCGACCGCCACAAACAGATTTCAGTGCCGGCGATAGTGCTCATCATAAACTATGTGTTTAATTCCTGCCCTGTCAACAAAAAGGGCTGGTGGGGATTAGCACCTCACCGCTATCCTGTATGCCTGGCTGTGCCAGTCTTGCAAGTAGGATTATTTTTCTTTAGGTTAGATGTGGCATTATGTTGGTCCACGGACCTCAGTAGGTTAGTTTTCACGAACACCACCATGGCTAGGGTGAAGATAAAGCACCCTGCCTCCTCTCTTACAGAGGTGAGACAAACTGTGAGGAAGTTGAAAGGCAGCTGGTGTCTGTAATATCAGTGCGGAGGTGCTGAAAGCAGGGGGAGAAGCCATGATCCATGGGTTGCATGCGGTGCTGCTGTCGTGTGGCAGTCTTGTGCTATTATTCCTTAATGGACCAGGGTGTTGGTTGTCCCTATCTAAAAAGGCAAAGCGGACAGCTAGATCGGCAACAGATAATTTGGAATTACACTGCTCAGTGCACCGAACAAAGTGCTCACTCATCTGCTGCTGATACGAATTTGATTTCATCTGCTAAATATTTGTGACCTCAGCAGTCCGTGTTCACGCCCAGGAAGTCAACAATAGACCGAATCCCAGCAAATCGTGTTCTTGTGGAACGCTGACGTGACGAGGATGTCAAGGTCACCAAAAGTTTTACAACCCTTGATAGTGTAATGCAAAACAATGGTGGGTATTATCAAGAACTCACTCAACGGATTAGTCCCACGGTGTTACTGACTTGCTCAACAAGCGTATAATGGCGTCGACGATATCCTTAGAGCAGAGCAAATATTAAAATCATAAAGTCAATTGTGTACCTGCCTTAGGTTCCCTTAATTAACACTGTGCCGACTCTGGGCACGACAAAGTCTCCCACGCTCCATGAATGTTTTTTTTTTTTTGTGTGTGTGTGTCTTGGTGTTGGTTAGTCTGATTGCCGACGGTCGTTGCCTGTCTGGACATTTGGTGTGTGTGTGTGTGTGAGTATTTACCTATTTGTATTTAGCTATTTGTAGTCTACCGGGCCCGAGCTAAGCTCTAATAGTCCCGTCTCAGTATCTATGCAGTCATCGAGCATTATCTTCATTTGTTGGACACTGCTTGCCTCCATAACCTCTTCCCGCAAGCTGTTCTATGTGTTAACACTTCTATGTGGAAAACAATAATTTTTCAAGTCACTCAAACAGGTTCCTTTATTAAGTTTCTTTCCATGTCCTCTCAGCCCCTGCGTTCTCGCAATTGAGAAGAGATCATCCCTATCCACCTCATCAAACTTATTTACCAACTTATACAGCGTGATCAGATCTCCTCTCTCCCTTCTTTGTTCCAGTGTCGTCAAGTCCATTTCCTTTAATTTGTCTTCACACGTCATATTCGAGAGTTCTGGGACCATTTAAGTTGCAATTCTCTGTATCCTTTCCAACTTTCTGATATCCTTCTTTTTGTGAGGCTACTGTACAATTGCAGCATATTCAAGTCTTGGTTTTATCAGCGTTGTTATTATTTTCTTCATTATTTCTTTGTCCATAAAATGGAATAATACCCTTATATTTTGCATCATCCTGTAGGTTTCTCCAAATAGCTTGTTCATGTGGCTTGCATCGTTACTCCCAAATCTTTTTCTTCATGTACCACCTTTAAGTTTTCTTCTCCCATCCTATAAGTTTTCCTCGGTCTTTTTTTTTACTTTTCCCCATTTCCATAACATGACATTTGTTTGCATTAAATTCCCTCTCCCATAACTGTCTCCATCTATACACTCTGTCCAGGTCTTTTTGCAGTTCTTCACAGTCTTCCTCCGTCCTTAATTTTCTTTTAACTTTGCATCGTCTGCACAAAGGCTCATATAATTTTTTTATACCCATCGGCATAACAATTATATATATATATATATATATATATATATATATATATATATATATATATATATATATATATATATATATATATATATATATATATATTATGAACATAATTGGTGCCAGAACTGAGCCTTGAGGTACTCCACTTTCTGCTCTCCTCCAATTTGATTTCTCTTCTCTAATCACCGTCCTCATTTATTTCCCTGTTAAGTAATCCTTCATCCACTCGATAACCTTTCCGCCCGATCCTCCCCACTGCTGTAGTTTCCAGATTAACCTTTTATGCGGAACCTTGTCAAAAGCTTTTTTCAAATTGAGATATACACAATCAGCCCATCCTTCTCTCTCTTGCACCATGTCTATTGCTCTTGAGTGGAAACATAGTAAATTGATGACACGATTTCCCTCTTCTAAATCCAAACTGTCCCTTATTTATCATGTTTCCCTTTTCTAAATGATCGACCCATTGTTTTTTTTTCATTATACTTTCACAAATCTTGCACATTACACTTGTCAAAGAGACTGGTCTATAATTTAGTGGTTCAGTTTGATCTCCACTTTTATAAACTGGTTTAATGTTCGCTCTCTTCTACTCTAAGGGCACTTTTCCTGTATTTTAGAGCATGTTATTATGTCATAAAGTGGTTCCAATAATTAATTCCTACACTCTTTTAGCACTTGACCCGACATTCCATCCGGGCCCATAGCTTTCCTTTCATCTAAGGTTTTCATCAGCTGCATCAGTTCCCTTTTCTCAACCTTTACATGATTTAGTTTCCTTTCATGGCAAATTTCGAGACCACAGTCAAAGTCGGTTTTTTTGTAAACACTTTATGATTTTTTTTATTTAATATTTCAGCTGTTTCTTCCTTTTCATAGAATACTTTTTTTTCTTTTAGCCTTTCCACTCCATCTTTTTTTAACTTCCCGTTAACGAATTTATAAAACATTTTTGGTTCTTCCTTACATTTAAAAACTATTCTTCTTTCAAATTTTGCTTCCTCCTCTCTCCTTATTTTCAGATATTCATTTCTTACTTTTTTATATGTGTCCTTGTTATTTTTATTTGGTCTTTTCTTTAAGTTCCTCCATGCCTTTTTTTTTTTTTTTTTTTTTTTTTGCTGTTTCACACCTCCATCCAAACCATGTTGTCTCTCCTTTAGTTTTTACAGTGTAGTATAGAACATATATATCTGTTCCTCTGTTGTAAATATTCATAAAAAGTCATATATTTCTTGAATATTAGTACTCCTCTTCTTATTAGTCACGTTTACCCCACCTAAGAAAGTCTTGAGTCCAATGTAATTTGCCTTAGTGTAGTTTTTTTTTTTTCCTTATAAGCCCCATCTCGATATTCACATCCTTCCAAAGTCTGCATTTCTAATAGTTCGTGGTCGCTCTTTCCTAAGTGGCACTCATGACTGTGTGTATATATATTTATTTTTACATCAGAGGACACGGCTCAAGGGCAATAAAAAGAGTACCCCCCAAAAAAAGTAAAGAGTAGCCAGAAGAGATGTCAATTTTGGGTGGAGAGGTGTCTTGATACACTCTTCTTGAAAGAGCTCAAGTCATAGGCAGGAGGAAGTACATGCGAAGGAAGGCTGTTCCAGAGTTTACCAGTGAAGGGAATGAAAGAATGGAGATGCTGGTTAACTTTTGCATACGGGGTTTGGACAGTATATATAGGGATGAGCATGAGTATAAAGTCGTATGCAGCGGGGCCGCGGGAGGGGTGGGGGGTGGGGGGCATGCAGTTAGCAAGTTCAGAAGAGCAGTCAGCACGGAAATATCGATAGAAGACAGAAAGAGAGGCAACATGGCGGCGGCATTTAAGAGGTAGAAGACTATCAGTAAGTGGAGGAGAGCTGATGAGACGAAGAGCCTTAGACTCCACCCTGTCTAGAAGAGCTGTGTGAGTGAAGCCCCCCCACACGTGAGATGCATACTCCATACGAGGGCGGACAAGGCCCCTATAAATGGAAAGCATCTGTGCGCGGCAGAAGAACTGACGGAGAGGGTACAGAACGCCCAGCCTCGAAGAAGCTGATTTAGTAGGAGTAGAGCTCTGAAATTTTCAGTTTAGATTTTGAGTTAAGGATAGACCGAGGATGTTTAGTGTTGAAGAAGGTGATAGCTGAGTGTTGTCGAAGAATAGGGGATAGTTATCTGGAAGATTGTGTCGAATGGATAGAGAAACTGTGTTTTTGAGGCGTTGAAGGACACCAGCTGCTTCTTGTCCCAATCGGAAATAATAGTAAGGTCTGAGGCTAAGCGTTCTGCAGCCTCCAGCCTGGAATCGTTTAATTCCTGTTGATTGGGTCTTATATTAAAAGAAGTTGAGTAATGAAGAGTGGAGTCATCGGCGTAAGAATGGATAGGACAGTTCGTTTTGGAAAGAAGATCATTAATGAACAACAGAAATAGAGTGGCAGATAGGACACAGCCTTGCGGGACACCACTGTTAATATGTTTAAGGGAAGAACAATGATCGTCTACCACAGCAGAAATAGAACGGCCAGAAAGGAAACTGGAGATAAAGGTACAGAGAGAAGGATAGAAACCGCAGGAGGGTAGTTTGGAAAGCAAAGATTTGTGCCAGACTCTATCAAAGGCTTTTGATATGTCCAGCGCAATAGCAAAGGTTTCACCGAAACGGCTAAGAGAAGATGACCAAGAGTCAGTTAGGAAGGCAAGGAGATCACCAGTAGAACGCCCCTTGCGGAACCAGACCGGCAATCAGACTAACGAACACCAAGACACCAAAAAAAAAAAAAAAAAAAAATAAATAAATTCCCATTCATGGAGCGTGGGAGACGTTGTCGTGGCCCAGAGTCGGCACAGTGTTAATTGAGGGAGCCTAAGGTAGGTATACAATTGACTTTATGATTTTAAAATTTGCCCTGCTCTAAGGATATACGCTTGTTGAGCAAGTCAGTAACACCGTGGGACTAATCCGTTGAGTGAGTTCTTGATAATACCCACCATTGTTTTACATTACACTATCAAGGGTTGTAAAACTTTTGGTGACCTTGACATCCTCGTCACGTCAGCGTTCCACAAGAACGCGATTTGCTGGGATTCGGTCTATTGTTGACTTCCTGGGCATGAACACGGACTGCTGAGGTCACAAATATTTAGCAGATGAAATCAAATTCGTATCAGCAGCAGATGAGTGAGCACTTTGTTCGGTGCACTGAGCAGTGTAATTCCAAATTATCTGTTGCCGATCTAGCTGTCCGCTTTGCCTTTTTAGATAGGGACAACCAACACCCTGGTCCATTAAGGAATAATAGCACAAGACTGCCACACGACAGCAGCACCGCATGCAACCCATGGATCATGGCTTCTCCCCCTGCTTTCAGCACCTCCGCACTGATATTACAGACACCAGCTGCCTTTCAACTTCCTCACAGTTTGTCTCACCTCTGTAAGAGAGGGGGCAGGGTGCTTTATCTTCACCCTAGCCATGGTGGTGTTCGTGAAAACTAACCTACTGAGGTCCGTGGACCAACATAATGCCACATCTAACCTAAAGAAAAATAATCCTACTTGCAAGACTGGCACAGCCTGGCATACAGCTAAAAAAATCTTGTTTGGCCACCTACAGCTGCCGGAGGCTAACTCCCCGCCTGCTAAAAGGCGTGCACAGGAGACCCGGCCGCTGCCCCTAATGGGTCTTGACTGTCTAGCTAACCAAACTACACCTGCCGCCTCCTATAACTACCCGTTTATCCTAACGGACCCCCTCGTGGCACTGCCCTCGGGGTTCAGCTTCGTACTACGGCAGGTCTAAACAGAGGCCCATACACACGCACATTCATACACTAACTGGACGACGTAACAGCCCGGCAACCGAGGGCGGACAGTCCTGACCCTAATGGACGGCGTCCCGGTACACAGGGTTGCTTTATGTCAGGTGGTAGCAGTGACAAGCCTCAATCACTGACACCTTGATAAGTGATCAGTGACGAGCGACCGTTGCCTGAACTGGCAGTGGAGAGGTGGGAGAGACTTCTTCGTGCTGCGAGGTTCAGGTCCACAACAAAATCCACTGGCCCCGACAACATTCCCGCCTTCATCCTTAAATCCTTTGCTCCCATCCTTCAGGCCATATTCACCCAATCCCTATCATCCACCTCATTACCCTCTGACTGGCTTTTGGCAAATATTAACCCTTTATTTAAGACAGGTGACCGGACTGACCCAGCCAATTATCGCCCCATCTCACTAACATCGATTCCATGTAAAATTTTGGAACACATAATACACTAACATATAATGAATCACCCTGACACAAAAAACATCCTTATTGACTCACTACACGGTTTCCGACCTAAACGCTCTTGTGAATCGCAACTCATTACTACATTTCACGACATTACGAGGCTACTTGACCGACGTGACATCAAACAAGTTGACGCTATTATTTTAGATTTTGCCAAAGCATTCGACAAAGTTCCGCACAAAAGACTGACATTAAAATTGAAATACTACGGTATTCCAGAACCTATTCTACACTGGATCACTGCATTTCTTACTAACCGGACTCAACATGTTCTTATTGACGGATCTTCCTCTGACACTGTCCCTGCTTCTTCAGGTGTCCCACAAAGCACCGTCCTGGGCCCCCTTCTTTTCCTCCTCTACATTAACGATCTTCCACTTTCAACACCTAACTCTTCTACTAGACTATTTGCTGACGATAGTTTGCTGTTTAGAGAAGTAAAGACTATTGGCGACTGCAGACTGCTACAACAAGACTTGGACGCCCTCCAGCGGTGGGAGCACACCTGACAGATGCATTTCCGCCCTGGCAAGTGCAAACTATTAAGATTTACCAGAGCTCACAACCCCGTCCATCACACTTACACTCTCCGTAATTCAGAACTAGAATCAGTCCACACACACAAGTATTTTGGTGTCCACCTCTCCACTAACCTAAAATTCAACACTCACATAGGCCACATCAGTGCCGCAGCTAACCGAACTCTGGGGTTCCTGAGGAGAAATTTACATAACTGCACACCTGACATAAAATACATAGCTTATGACACACTTGTGGGACCAACACTTGAATACTGCTCCACAGTGTGGGATCCTTACACACACAGAAATATTGATAGGTTAGAACAAATCAACACCTAGGCGGGTAGGTTCATTACAAATAATTACACTCGAACGCCTGGCATCACAACACGGATCAAACAACAGATAAACATGGAACCTCTTCACTTACGCAGACAAGCACACATACTTACACTTATGTACAAGACCACAAACACTCACATTTGACATTGACCCACAAACATACCTACCCAACGCAAAGTCAAAGTACTCGTAACACACACATCCATAAATACCAAATATATCACACTAACACTGATGCATACTTTCCACGTACCATATGTGACGGGAACAGCCTCCCTCATCAGGTTTTAGACTGCGGTACAATAGACTCATTCAGAAAACCATTACACACTCACTTGTCACCACAACACACTGGCACTAACAATTACACCTGATTCACTTCCCTCCCCTGCACACTCGGCTCCCCCGTCCCCCCAACAGCCAACACAAATATGCGTGTTATGCACCTGAAAGGTGTCCTGCGCATCATAAATACAGATCCAGATCCAGATTCAGATGAGCTTTTTTTTATTTTATTTATTTATTATTTTTTTTAAGAGGGGGTGAAAAAGTAGAACCAGCTAGCTAAAGAGAAAGTGGGTGGGAACAGAAGTGTGAAAGAAAGTCGGAGATGATAGTGTGTGGGGTTAGCCACTTTGCTATAATTTTAATTGAATTCCAAATTGGTAAAAACTATAGGTGTAGATTTGTTTAATACTATATTCAAAAATATTTTTTTTACATCAGTATAAAGCCATATTACAAACGAAAAATACAAATAATAAGTGCCCCGACAGAAACTCAGCTAGGTCTATTCAAACACGACTGTTGGGGAAGAAGGTACAAGAATATTTAATTCATATTAATTTGTAAGAACGTGTGTGCATATGTGCTCCCCCAACAGAACCACAGCTAAACCCTATAAACAAGACTGTCGGAGTCTGAAAAACTTTACATCAATCAATGAAAGAATAAATTATGTCAAGGTCTTGATACAATGTTACACATATACACATACATACAAACACACACGTACACATATACATACATTCCTACGTACACATACACATGAACATAAACATATATATATATAAATATATATATATATATATATATATATATATATATATATATATATATATATATATATATATATATATATATATATATATATATATGATTAAATAACGAAGAATAATATAAATGATAAGTGCAAAAAAGACTCCGACAGAAACCCATCTATGCGTATTAAAACACGACTGTTGGGGAGGAAAGTGCACAAAAAAGTATTTTAATTATTTTAATCCAAAAGAACGTGTGTGCATGAGTGATTCCCCAACAGAATCACATCTAAGCCCTATAAACAAGACTGTCGGAGTCTGAAAAAAACATAACATTATACAATGAAAGGATGAATATTGTAATGGTCTTGATACAATGGTAATATTGTTAACTTGTGATAATTGCCTCAGGTGCAGGGGAGGCTATGATGTTGCTAGTCTTCGGGAACCATGTATGTGTTGTTCCTTGTAATGCGGTGAGGGTATTGTATTGGTCAGGGTCGGTTGTTTTTATTATTTCCCAGATCTTGAGTGCTTTATTATGGATTGATATATTTAAGGGGTTATGCTGTATCTCCTGTGCAGTTCTTTCGCCTTTGGTCTATCGTTTTCATTTTGGTTAATGAATATCAATGCTTTATTAAGTACTGTTTGTAGGTTTCTCTTTTTGGTTGCGGATGATGAGCAGAGAGGTACCGGTGAATATTTAAGAATAGGGATAAGTAGTGTTTTGACAAGAGTTGTTTTTATTTTTGGTGTTAAATTGGCGAATCTCCTCAATTGCCTTTGTTTTTTACATTGTGGCTATGTCCTACAAACCCAGTAGATTGAATTTTTAGACCCAGTAGTTTCCCCTCTCTACAAATTTCTATTTCTTTCCCATTAACTACAATGTTTTTTTGTTTTTTTTTGCTGTGCTATGGGGATTATCTTGCATTTTTCCTCGCTGGTTTTTATTTTCCATTTCTTTTCATATCTGTTAATTCTGTCTATTTATCTTTCAACCTTCAATTTCATCATATTTTTAGATTTACTGTATGTAGGTATAACTTGCATGATGTCATCCGCATACATAATATCTAAGCAGCCTGGGCCTGCTGATGGTAAGTCATTTATAAACAACGAGTATAAAGTTGGCGAGATAACGCTGCCCTGAGACACTCCACTTAAAATATGTATTTTTTTACTTGATTCTTCCCCAATGACTATTTTTGCAGATCTATTATCCAGAAAGTTATGCAGATTTTTTTCGATGATCGATGGAAGGCCTAATTGTACAAGTTTGTATTTAAATCCATTATGCCAAACTTTGTCGAATGCCTTGGCTACATCCCTGAGCACCACGAATACCTGTTGTTTCCCCACTAGGGCATTTGCTATTGTTTCGTAGGTATTTGTTATTGCGGTGGTTGTTCCCTTCTGTGCTCTAAACCCATGTTGCCTGCTTTTTAGAATGTTGTTTTCGGCCAGAAAGGTATTTAGTCGTCCGTGAATAACTTTTTCAAAAAAATTCCCTGGGACCTCAAGCAGAGAAATAGGTTTATAATTTAATGGGTTTAATGGCGACTTATTTTCCTTAGATATACATTTTATGATTGCTTCTTTAAATGCAGATGGAAAGTAGCCAGCGGAGTAACATGCGTTAAAGATATTAACAAGTTGATCTATTGCTTTGTCATTGCATTTCTCTATTATGAGTTTATTTATTTTGGATGATCCTGGTGCTTTTTTTTTTTTATCTTTTGAGGTACCTTATTATTTCTTCTTTATCTATTGTTGTGGTGTGGCAGTTATCTCCATTTAGTCTGTTTAAGTTAGATATGGTATATGGCCTAGTTCTTTCTGCGTGTATATTTATATAGCTGTTTATATGTTCAGAATGGGCTCTGTCAAAATTTGCCTCCATATATCTCTTCATGTTTGTTCCATTAGGTTACATTTTTTTTATAAGAGTAAAATTTGTTTCCGTGCTCGTCTTTAATTTAGTTATTATGTGTAACGTTTTTACCTTTCATCAGTTTTAGCTTACTCCAAAATGTCTTAGTATCTTTGATGGTATCTATTAGATCATTCAACTTATCTTCCCAGTTTCTGTTATGAGCTTCTTTGCATTTGAATCTTAGTTCATATCTTATTCTTAGGAATTCATTATAATTTGCTAGAGTCCAGCCATTTACATCTGCGTTCTGTCGCAGGGCAGTAAAAGTTCTTTTCAAATCTTGAATTTCCTGATTAGTGACCAACTGGTAAATGTATCTGTATGATGTTTTAGGTATTGATTTGTCCATGGCTTCTCTTATTATTTTCATCCATTTTTTTACCCCCTCTTCAATAAGATGCGTGTCGCAGTTATTAAGGCTATTTATGTTTATTTTGGCGTCTATTGTTTGTTGGAAGAGGTCCCAGTTTGCTCTGTGTAGGTTGTAAACAGGTGGTTGCTGTATTATGAAGGGCTTAGTAGAAAGTTTGAAGATAATGGGTATATGGTCAGAGGTTGTTATGTCTCCGGATTCAACGAGATAATTTAGATAGTGATGTTTATTACTAAGAATTATATCCGGGTTGGTTGTAGCACCGTGACTTATGAATGTGGGGAGGTGTAGGCCTAATTCCGTAGCGTTCCTTGAGTGATGAGTTGTAACAGACTTTCACCAACTGTGTTGTTATTACTATTGTCGAATTGTGTGTGTCTTGCGTTGAAATCTCCAATTATAATATATGTTGGGAAATTGTTATTCAGGAGTTTATAAAAATCGGTAAACGGTACGTAAGGTCTCCTAGGTGGGAGGTATGTTGTGGCAATGATAATTGGACCGAGATCAGTTTCTAATTCAATTGCCAATACATCTCTGTCAAAATCAGGTGAGCTGCTTCTTCTTTTAGGATTTACCCCCTAAAAAGGGGGAACGGGCCTTTGTCTATGCGACGGCCCGTCGCAGGGGGGAACTCGCCGATGGCGTGCGGCGGGTGTAGGGAAGGCTCCGCCGCCGCCACAGCCACGGGTAAAAGCCGGCGAGCAGCGACGGAGGCACGGGCTCTCTGGGCAGGCGCCCAGCAGACACCCGTAGCGGTACTCGCGCGAGCAGCCGACTGGTCGACTTGACCACGGAGGGGTAGCCCTAAGCGAGGATGACCCCACGGGTCCACCTCGCCTCCGTAGAAGGGCCACCCGGCTGCTCGCCCGAGGAGTGCTGGCGTTCCACTGTGAGCTGCTGGTTCTTTCTTTTAGGATTTGCCCCCTAAAGTTTGGCGGGAGTTATATATCCTCGCTGAGCCTGCGCGGTGGGGTGAACGGCTCTCAGCCAATCAGCGCGCAGCTTTGTGCTCGCTGTCTTTTTGTAGGGGGTGACATGTCGGGTTGCTGCTGGATGTTCATTGCAGGTTTCTGAGTGTAGATTAGCAGTGCCTCGGTCATCTTGAGTCTCATATTGTTATTTTCGCTTGTCCATATTATAGTGTTTTCCTCCATGTGTTTTCTTTACAGGATGAGTCCATGTTCACTGAGGTAGTGTATTCTTATTGCCCCGTCGGTATGGTGAGCTGTGATTCGCTTCGATAAAGTCGTTGTGATAACGCCGATGTCCCTAGAGTGTAGGCGACTACAGTCATCAAAAGTACATGTGTGCTGGTACATGACGTTCACCTCTTATAGTGGACTTGTTGAAGGTAAACTGTTGTTCTTCACGATCAGGTTGGCGGTTTTTCTTGATTTGCAGTAGATGATGAGGTCGAGCTTGGTGAAGGGGTTGGTAGGTTTTACGTTGTTGTGCATGACGTTCTTAAAGACCTCGTCTTCTTTGTATTCTGACTACATGGTGTTCTTGTAGTATAGGATGATGGTCGGTGTGTCATGCTCTTGTGGTCCATGACTCATGAAGGCAATAAAAAGACACTACTTCAGTGAACATGGACTCATCCTGAAGAGAAAACACATGGAGGAAAACACTATAATATCGACAAGAGAAAACAACAACAAGAGACTCAAGATGACCGAGGCAGTGCTAATATACACTCAGAAACCTGCAATAAACATCAAGCAACAACCCGACATGTCACTCCCTACAAAAAGACAGCGAGAACAAAGCTGCGTGCTGACTGGCTGAGAGCCGCGCACCCCACCGCGCAGGCTCTGCGAGGATATAATTATAAGTTAAACTCCCGGCAACTAGCAGCTCAGTCAACCAGACCTGAACCTGGACCTGGCAGCGTGAAGACCTCTCCCCCACCTCTTTCCACCGTGCTCAGCAACAGCTCTCGCGTTGGAGCGATTGAGCTGCTCTGCTGACTGCCTGTCCAGACAACGGTCACTTCTCATTGTACACCAACCAACGTGTCAGTGAGGGAGTCAAGTCACAGCCCACCAAGTGACTTACGGCAACCTTGTGTACCGGGACGCCGTCCATTAGGGACAGGACTGTCCGCCCTCGGTTTGCCGGGGCTGTTACGTCGTCTTGCTAGTGTATGACTGTGTGTGTGAATGGGGCTATTTTAGAACCTGCCGTAGTATGACGCTGAACCCCGAGGGCAGTGCCACGAGGGGGCCCACTAGAATAAGTGGGTAGTTATAGGAGGCGGCAGGTTATAGCTTGGATAGTTAGTCAGTCAAGACCCATTAGGGGCAGATGCTGGGTCTCCTTTTCACGCCTTTTAGAAGGCGGGGAGCATAGTCCCTGGCAGCTGTAGGAGGCCAAACAAGTTTTTGCTGTGTTTCTGGCTTGGCCAGTCTTGCAAGTAGGATTTTTTTTTATAGGTTAGATGTTTGAAGTATGTCGGTCCACGGACCCCTGTAGGATAGTTTACACGAACACCGCCATGGCTAGGGTGAAGATTAAGTACCCTAGCCCCAATAATACAGCCCGACTCAAACTCTGGGAAATATTGTCCATAAACCTAATATATGCAACCAGGATAATCACCAACAATGATGGCTACATTACCCTCACTAGGAAAGAAGAAGACCTTGATAAAATATTCAGTGAGGTCATCACTAAATTACTGAAAACAAACAACTTCAATCCCATACTCCCCCCTGAATTGAAAGCTAAGAGGACAGTTCTGATCTTCAATGTGGACAAACACATTTACGACAACACAGAAACGGATATGCAGGAAGATATAATGAGCCATAACAGCTGGGTGAAGGGAATAGACAACATATACAAATTCCCTGGCAAGAGCATTCTAAAAGTACAATTCTCTACCACAGCGTCAGCAAATAAATCAACCGAATCAGGGCTATTCTGTTTCCACATGAGTATATCAGAGAACAACATTAAGATCGAACATTATGTCCCCCTCAATGTGTGCTTCCGATGCTATAAAATTTAAGATAACTTTACCAGCGAATGCAAGAAGGAAAAGACCTACAAAAGCTGTTCAGTATGTGCATCCACAGAGCATACTTAGAGGGAATGCAAGTCGGAAGTAAAGAAATGTTTAAATTGCGGGGGAACCACAAGACCCTTGCATTCAAATGTCATGAAAAGAAAAAAAAGTAAGAGAAACGAAAGCAAGAGAACAGACAGAAAAGGGGAAGACCATATACAGCCAAATATCAGCAGCAGTACCCAAAGCACAGACCATCCTATGCTTGAACCTGGGGAAGGACACAGCAGCAACTATTCTTACATGCATGCTTCACGCCC
>NC_066548.1:16962629-16967629 GCF_024679095.1 Eriocheir sinensis
AGTACATCTTTAAGATGCTTATTGTAATCATTCTCAACACTTTCATACACTCTCTGAGTATTAACACTTTCTCGGACATAGTTATCCCAACAAAATCGAGTCCTATACCTAGACCACATATTATAAGCAGATTGCTTGTCCCGAAGGGCTCTTCTGCATTCATCATTAAACCACGCTTTGTCTCTAACTCTTGTTTTAAGAATTTTATGAGGTACTCTCCTCTGAAAATTGTCAGTCACAGCATCATTGAGTGAGTCAACTGGTGAAGGGGCTTAAAAAACATTATTCCATCTGATGGCTCTCAAGTCATCATAAACACTATTCCAATTAATTCTAGATATCAAAAAAAATTACGAGTGATGAAAGTTTATATATATATATATATATATATATCTATATATATATATATATATATATATATATATATATATATATATATATATATATTTATATATATGTCGCCCCTCAAATAGTACGGGGGTTATGGACCGAAGACCCCCGTACTATTCAAAAATCCGTATAAAATTAGTGCTCCCCATAAAAACACTCCCTGGGCTGCGTTTGAGAGAGGGAATCGGGAACGTCCCGAGTGCTCTCAAACGCGTGACGCGGCAGCATGAGTTTCCAACTCGGCACGTTCACGCGTTTGAGAGAGCGACTCGGGGCGCACGGGACGTCCCGGGTTCTCTCAAATGTGTGACGCCACAGCACGGGTTGCCAACTCGGGACGTCTGCTGGCTCCCGGTTTGGGGAGGTGGAGCTGTGATGACGTCATCAGCAAATATGGCGGCCCAAAAAACACAAATAAGTGTTTTCATTGCATTTCACCTCCCTGTGCTACCATAACCACTGCAGCTTCCTCTTCATTCTCTGTTGCAAGGAGCTCGTCCGCCAGAACAGGTAGTGATGCATGTTTAAACGTCGTCAGGAAGATCAGCGGACGCCATTTTGCTGCCAGAACAGCTAGAGACAGAGCAGCGGACGCCATTCTGCTGCCAATGAGACGCCGTTACCATAGCAACGACAAGGCTTAACTGAGAGGCGCAGAAAAGCGTTTGATAGAGGGTTCCGGGTGGTCTGGGCGCCCGGGACGTCCCAGGGTCTCTCAAACGCGTGACGCCGCAGCACGGGTTGCCAACTCGGGACGTCCGCTGGCTCCCGGCTTTGAGAGGTGGAACGCCTTCGTGCTGTGATGACGTCATCAGCAAACATGTCTGCCCAAATAAACAAATATGAGTGTTGCATTTCACCTCTCTGTACCACCATAACCACTGGAGCTTCCTTTTCATCTTCTGTTGTAAGGAGTTCGTTAGCCAGGACAGCTAGTAATGCATGTTAAACATCGCCAGGGGTGGTCTGGGCGCCCGAGACGTCCCGACTCGCTCTCTCAAACGCACTGGCAGGAAGATCAGCGTACGCCATTTTGCTGCGAGTGAGACGATGTCACCATAGCAACGACGAGGCTTTTATCTCCACTCTTGCAGCACTCCTGGAGCACTGGCAGTTACTGCGGCAAGAATTTCTTTTACACTCTTATAGATACAGCGAACACTGCTCTCATTCACCTGGTATGCTCTCCCTACCGCAACGTAACTCATCCCAAAGTGTAACTTCTCCAATATCTGAATTCTTCTGCAAGATGAACACCTTTCTCGAATAATTTGGGGTGCTTTCAGCAGGTGTTTTGGTAGAACAATGTTGCCACTCACACCATGACTACTTGGTGCGACGAGCGGGAAATATAAAAATCCTAAAAAAATTATTCCATGACAATCCGCATAAAACCGAAACCGTACTATTGGAAACCGTACTATTTGAGGGACGACTGTATATATATATATATATATATATATATATATATATATATATATATATATATATATATATATATATATATATATATATATACACACACACACACACACACACACACACACACATATATATATATATTTATATATATATATATATATATATATATATATATATATATATATATATATATATATATATATATATATATATATATATATATATATATATATATATATATATATATATATATATATATATATATATATATATATATATATATATATATATATATATATATATATATATATATATATATATATATATATATATATATATATATATATATATATATATATATATATATATATATATATATATATATATATATATATATATATATATATATATATATATATATATATATATATATATAGAGACAGCTCAAGGGCACAAAAAGTAAACATTAATAAAAAAAAAAGCCCGCTACTCTCTGCTCTAAAAAGAATCCAAGAGGTGGCCGAAAGATAGGTCAGTTTCGGGAGGAGGGGTGTCCTGATACCCTCCTCTTGAAAGAGTTCAAGTCATTGCGAGGAGGAAATACAGATGAAGGAAGAGTGTTCCAGAGTTTACCAGCGCGAGGGATGAAAGAGTGAAGAGGCTGGTGAACTCTTACATAAGGGTTTGGACAGTATAGGGATGAGCATGAGTAGAAAGTCGAGTGCAGCAGGGGCCGGGAGGGGGAGGCATGCAGTTAGCAAGTTCAGAAGAGCAGTCAGCGTGGAAATATCGATAGAAGATAGAAAGAGGCAACATTGCGGCGGAATTTAAGAGGTGAAGACTATCAGTATGAGGAGGAGAGCTGATGAGACGAAGAGCCTTTGCCTCCACTCTGTCCAGAAGAGCTGTGTGGTGGAGCCCCCACACATGAGATGCATACTCCATACGAGGGCGGACAAGGCCCCTGTATATGGACAGCAACTGTGCAGGGGAGAAGAACTGGCGGAGACGGTACAGAACGCCCAGCCTCGAGGAAGCTGATTTAGTAAGAGATGAGATATGAAGTTTCCAGTTGAGATTTTGAGTTAAGGATAGACCGAGGATGTTTAGTGTTGAGGAAGGTGATAGCTGGGTGTTGTCAAAGAATAGGGGATAGTTGTTTGGAAGATTGTGTCGAGTGGATGGGTGGAGAAACTGTGTTTTTGAGGCGTTGAAGGACACCAGGTTCTTCTTGCCCCAATCGGGTATAATAGTAAGGTCTGAGGCTAAGCGTTCTGCAGCCTCCAGCCTTGAGTCGTTAAGTTCCTGAGGGGTGGGTCTTCTATTAAAAGAAGTTGAATAATGCAGAGTGGAATCATCGGCGTAGGAATGGATAGGACAGTTCGTTTTGGAAAGAAGATCATCAATGAACAACAGAAAAAGAGTGGGAGATTGGACAGAACCCTGTGGGACACCACTGTTAATAGATTTAGGGGAAGAACAGTGACCGTCTACCACGGCAGAAATAGAACGGTCAGAGAGGAAACTGGAGATAAAGGTACAGAGAAGGATAGAAACCGTAGGAGGGTAGTTTAGAAAGCAAAGATTTGTGCCAGACCCTATCAAAAGCTTTTGATATGTTCAGCGCAATAGCAAAAGTTTCACCGAAACGGCTAAGAGAGGATGACCAAGAGTCAGTTAAGAAGGCTAGGAGATCACCAGTAGAACGCCCCTTGCGGAACCCATACTGGCGATCAGATAGAAGGTCAGAAGTGGAAAGGTGCTTTTGAATCTTCCGGTTAAGGATTGATTCAAAAGCTTTAGATAGACAAGAAAGTAAAGCAATAGGACGGTAGTTTGAGGGATTGGAGCGGTCACCCTTCTTAGGTACAGGCTGTATGAAGGCATACTTCCAGCAAGAAGGAAAGGTAGATGTTGACAGGCAGAGGCGAAAGAGTTTGACCAGGCAGGGTGACAGCACGGAGGCACAGTTTTTAAGGACAATAGGAGGCACTCCATCAGGTCCATAAGCCTTCTGAGGATTGAGGCCAGAGAGGGCATAGAAAACATCATTTTGAAGAATCTTTATAACAGGCATAAAGGAGTCAGAGGGGGGATAAGTAGGAGGAATATGCCCAGAATCGTCCAGAGTGGAGTTTTTAGAAAAAGTTTGAGAGAAGAGTTCAGCCTTAGAGATAGATGCGACGGCAGTGTTGCCGTCAGGACTGAGGAGTGGAGGGAAAGATGAAGAAGTGAAGTTGGAGGAGATGGTGTTGGCTAGATGCCAGAAGTCACAGGAAGAGTTAGAAAGCAAGGTTTTGACATTTTCTATTAATGAAAGAATTTTGGTTAGTCGGAGAATAGATTTGGCACGATTTCGGGCAGAAATGTAAAGTTCATAATTAGCATTAGTTTGAAGGCTCTGGTATCTTTTGTGAGCTACCTCTCTATCATTGACAGCACGAGAACAAGCGTGATTAAACCAAGGCTTTTTAGCGTGAGGAGTAGAGAAAGAACGAGGAATGTATGCTTCCATTCCAGAGACAATCACCTCTGTGATGCGCTGAGCACACACAGAGGGGTCTCTATCCTGGAAGCAATAATCATTCCACGGGAAATCGGAAAAGTACATCCTCAGGTCGTCCCACCGAGCTGAAGCAAAATGCCAGAAGCATCGCCTCTTCGGTGGGTCCAGAGGGTGTACAGGAGCGATAGGACAGGATGCAGAAATAAGATTGTGATCGGAGGAGCCCAACGGAGAGAACAGTTTGACAGAATAAGTAGAAGGGTTTGAGGTAAGGAAGAGGTCTAGAATGTTGGGCCGATCTCCAAGACGGTCAGGAATACGTGTAGGGTGCTGGACCAACTGCTCTAGGTCGTTGAGGATAGCAAAGTTGTAGGCTTGTTCACCAGGATGGTCAGTGAAAGAGGATGAAAGCCAAAGCTGGTGGTGAACATTGAAATCTCCTAGGATGGAGATTTCAGCGAAGGGAGAGTGGGTCAAGATGTGCTCCACTTTAGAATTCAAATAGTCAAAGAATTTTACATAGTTGGTAGAGGTAGGTGAGAGATAAACAGCACAGATGTATTTAGTAATAGAATGACAGTGAAGTCTTAACCAGATGGTGGAAAATTCAGAAGAGTCAAGGTCGTGGGCACGAGAGCAAGTGATGTCGTTGCGCACGTAGGCGCAACATCCAGCTTTGGAT
>NC_066549.1:7200-44700 GCF_024679095.1 Eriocheir sinensis
TATGACCCTGGTGGTAGTGTGACCCTCCTCTGTACCATCAACCTGAAGAAACACCTATTTGACAAGGCTTTCATAGGAGTTGAGGGCATTTCCAGGAGTAGTTCTATGACCCTGGTGGTAGTGTGACCCTCCTCTGTACCATGAACCTGAAGAAACACCTATTTGACAAGGCTTTCATAGGAGTTGAGGGCATTTCCAGGAGTAGTTCTATGACCCTGGTGGTAGTGTGACCCTCCTCTGTACCATGAACCTGAAGAAACACCTATTTGACAAGGCTTTCATAGGAGTTGAGGGCATTTCCAGTAGTAGTTCTATGACCCTGGTGGTAGTGTGACCTCCTCTGTACCATGAACCTGAAGAAACACCTATTTGACAAGGCTTTCATAGGCATTGAGGGCATTTCCAGGAGTAGTTCTATGACCCTGGTGGTAGTGTGACCCTTCCTCTGTACCATGAACCTGAAGAAACACCTATTTGACAAGGCTTTCATAGGAGTTGAGGGCATTTCCAGTAGTAGTTCTATGACCCTGGTGGTAGTGTGACCTCCTCTGTCATGAACCTGAAGAAACACCTATTTGACAAGGCCTTCATAGGAGTTGAGGGCATTTCCAGTAGTAGTTCTATGACCCTGGTGGTAGTGTGACCCCTCCTCTGTACCATGAACCTGAAGAAACACCTATTTGACAAGGCTTTCATAGGAGTTTAGGGCATTTCCAGGAGTAGTTCTATGACCCTGGTGGTAGTGTGACCCCTCCTTTGTCATGAACCTGAAGAAACACCTAATTGACAAGGCTTTCATAGGAGTTGAGGGGATTTCCAGTAGTAGTTCTATGACCCTGGTGGTAGTGACCCTCCTCTGTACCATGAACCTGAAGAAATACCTATTTGACAAGGCTTTCATAGGAGTTGAGGGCATTTCCAGGAGTAGTTCTATGACCCTGGTGGTGTGACCCTCCTCTGTACCATGAACCTGAAGAAACACCTATTTGACAAGGCTTTCATAGGAGTTGAGGGCATTTCCAGTAGTAGTTCTATGACCCTGGTGGTAGTGTGACCCTCCTCTGTCATGAACCTGTAGAAACACCTATTTGACAAGGCTTTCATAGGAGTTGAGGGCATTTCCAGTAGAAGTTCTATGACCCTGGTGGTAGTGTGACCCTCCTCTGTACCATGAACCTGAAGAAACACCTATTTGACAAGGCTTTCATAGGAGTTGAGGCATTTCCAGGAGTTCTATGACCCTGGTGGTAGTGTGACCCTCCTCTGTACCATGAACCTGAAGAAACACCTATTTGACAAGGCTTTCATAGGAGTTGAGGGCATTTCAGTAGTAGCTCTATGACCCTGGTGGTAGTGTGACCCTCCTCTGTACCATCAACCTGAAGAAACACCTATTTGACAAGGCTTTCATAGGAGTTGAGGGCATTTCCAGTAGTAGTTCTATGACCCTGGTGGTAGTGTGACCCTCCTCTGTCATGAACCTGAAGAAACACCTATTTGACAAGGCCTTCATAGGAGTTGAGGGCATTTCCAGTAGTAGTTCTATGACCCTGGTGGTAGTGTGACCCCTCCTCTGTACCATGAACCTGAAGAAACACCTATTTGACAAGGCTTTCATAGGAGTTGAGGGCATTTCCAGTAGTAGTTCTATGACCCTGGTGGTAGAGTGACCCTCCTCTGTACCATGAACCTGAAGAAACACCTATTTGACAAGGCTTTCATAGGAGTTTATGGCATTTCCAGTAGTAGTTCTATGACCCTGGTGGTAGGGTGACCCTCCTCTGTACCATGAACCTGAAGAAACACCTATTTGACAAGGCTTTCATAGGAGTTGAGGGCATTTCAGTAGTAGTTCTATGACCCTGGTGGTAGTGTGACCCCTCCTCTGTACCATGAACCTGAAGAAACACCTATTTGACAAGGCTTTCATAGGAGTTGAGGGCATTTCCAGGAGTAGTTCTATGACCCTGGTGGTAGTGTGACCCCTCCTCTGTACCATGAACCTGAAGAAACACCTATTTGACAAGGCTTTCATAGGAGTTGAGGGCATTTCCAGTAGTAGTTCTATGACCCTGGTGGTAGTGTGACCCTCCTCTGTCATGAACCTGAAGAAACACCTATTTGACAAGGCCTTCATAGGAGTTGAGGGCATTTCCAGTAGTAGTTCTATGACCCTGGTGGTAGTGTGACCCCTCCTCTGTCATGAACCTGTAGAAACACCTATTTGACAAGGCTTTCATAGGAGTTGAGGGCATTTCCAGTAGCAGTTCTATGACCCTGGTGGTAGTGTGACCCTCCTCTGCACCATGAACCTGAAGAAACACCTATTTGACAAGGCTTTCATAGGAGTTGAGGGCATTTCCAGGAGTAGTTCTATGACCCTGGTGGTAGTGTGACCCCTCCTCTGTCATGAACCTGAAGAAACACCTATTTGACAAGGCTTTCATAGGAGTTGAGGCATTTCCAGTAGTAGTTCTATGACCCTGGTAGTGTGACCCTCCTCTGTACCATGAACCTGAAGAAACACCTATTTGACAAGGCTTTCATAGGAGTTGAGGGCATTTCCAGTAGTTCTATGACCCTGGTGGTAGTGTGACCCTCCTCTGTACCATGAACCTGAAGAAACACCTATTTGACAAGGCTTTCATAGGAGTTGAGGGCATTTCCAGGAGTAGTTCTATGACCCTGGTGGTAGTGTGACCCTCCTCTGTACCATGAACCTGAAGAAACACCTATTTGACAAGGCTTTCATAGGAGTTGAGGGCATTTCCAGTAGTAGTTCTATGACCCTGGTGGTAGTGTGACCCCTCCTCTGTCATGAACCTGAAGAAACACCTATTTGACAAGGCCTTCATAGGAGTTGAGGGCATTTCCAGGAGTAGTAATATGACCCTGGTGGTAGTGTGACCCTCCTCTGACCTGAACCTGAAGAAACACCTATTTGACAAGGCCTTCATAGGAGTTGAGGGCATTTCCAGTAGCAGTTCTATGACCCTGGTGGTAGTGTGACCCCTCCTCTGTACCATGAACCTGAAGAAACACCTATTTGACAAGGCTTTCATAGGAGTTGAGGGCATTTCCAGGAGTAGTTCTATGACCCTGGTGGTAGTGTGACCCCTCCTCTGTCATGAACCTGAAGAAACACCTATTTGACAAGGCTTTCATAGGAGTTGAGGCATTTCCAGGAGTAGTTCTATGACCCTGGTGGTAGTGTGACCCTCCTCTGTACCATGAACCTGAAGAAACACCTATTTGACAAGGCATTCATAGGAGTTGAGGGCATTTCCAGAAGTATTTATATGACCCTGGTGGAAGTGTGAACCAAAATCTGTACCATGAACCTGAAGAAACACCTATTTGACAATGCTTACATAGGAGTTGAGGGCATTTCCAGGAGTAGGTCTATGACCCTGGTGGTAGTGTGACCCTCTGTACCATGAACCTGAAGAAACACCTATTTGACAAGGCTTTCATAGGAGTTGAGGGCATTTCCAGGAGTAGTTCTATGACCCTGGTGGTAGTGTGACCCTCTGTACCATGAACCTGAAGAAACACCTATTTGACAAGGCTTTCATAGGAGTTGAGGGCATTTCCAGGAGTAGTTCTATGACCCTGGTGGTAGTGTGACCCCTCCTCTGTACCATGAACCTGAAGAAACACCTATTTGACAAGGCTTTCATAGGAGTTGAGGGCACTTCCAGGAGTAGTTCTATGACCCTGGTGGTAGTGTGACCCCTCCTCTGTACCATGAACCTGAAGAAACACCTATTTGACAAGGCTTTCATAGGAGTTGAGGGCATTTCCAGGAGTAGTTCCATGACCCTGGTGGTAGTGTGACCCCTCCTCTGTACCATGAACCTGAAGAAACACCTATTTGACAAGGCTTTCATAGGAGTTGAGGGCATTTCCAGTAGTAGTTCTATGACCCTAGTGGTAGTGTGACCCCTCCTCTGTCATGAACCTGAAGAAACACCTATTTGACAAGGCTTTCATAGGAGTTGAGGGCATTTCCAGTAGTAGTTCTATGACCCTGGTGGTAGTGTGACCCCTCCTCTGTCATGAACCTGAAGAAACACCTATTTGACAAGGCTTTCATAGGAGTTGAGGGCATTTCCAGGAGTAGTTCTATGACCCTGGTGGTAGTGTGACCCTTCCTCTGTACCATGAACCTGTAGAAACACTCATGAGAACCCAATTGACCCCCTCTTTGACCTTTATGAATACGTAATGTGAGAAGCGAAGGTGTCTTGCAATACCCCCCTTAGAGAACACTCATTAGAACCCGATTTATAACTTTTTTGGGCGGTACATAAAATCCCTGCTCAAGGTCTCCATACAGCAGGAGGTGTAACGTATGTGTGGGTTTTCGAGCAAAATCTGGAAACCTATCTGCGTTATTGGGGCTATTTCCATGCAAATGGGGACTTTCCTGGGAGAGTACATCACGGCAAAGCCATTTCTGGTCTCAAAATTGTGATACAGCGCCTACCGGTCGAGATAGCCTTGTATCTCGTTCTGTCTCTCTCTTATCTCTGTGTTATGTAAAGGCTGGCCTCTAACAATACATGCAAAAACATATGTAACTGTACCTAATGGGCTATTAAGGAATGTTTCAAATGTTTTAAATGTTTCAAATGTTCTGTCTTTACCTCACAGTTAATTCATTCTTCCTCATATATATATCTTGATTGCCCTCTCATCTTTTTAATTAATCCTCGATCGATCTCTCTAAATCATCCCAGCCAGCTGTTCCTCATAGTGGCTCTCGCACACCTGTACACAATTTTCTGTACATACCAAGATACACTTCTAATCGTCAGCCAACTCTAATATAAATTCTTTCTCCCACTCCTCTTTATAATAGTTCTGTCTCTCTTATCTCTGTGTGTTCTGTCTTTACCTCACAGATCATCATTTCTCTGTATCTCATAATTGTTGCCTTATGTCTAGTTCTGTCTCTCTTTGTGTGTTCTGTCTTTACCTCACAGATCATCATTTCTCTCTATCTCATAACTCTTGTCTTATGTCTGGTTCTGTCTCTCTTTGTGTGTTCTGTCTTTACCTCACAGTTCATCATTTCTCTCTATCTCATAATTCTTGCCTCCTGTCTAGTTCTGTCTCTCTTTGTGTGTTTTATCTTTACCTCACAGTTCATCATTTATCTCTATCTCATAACTCTTGCCTCCTGTCTAGTTCTGTCTCTCTTTGTGTGTTCTGTCTTTACCTCACAGTTCATCATTTCTCTCTATCTCATAACTCTTGCCTCCTGTCTAGTTCTGTCTCTCTTATCTCTGTGTGTTCTGTCTTTACCTCACAGATCATCATTTCTCTCTATCTCATAACTCTTGCCTCCTGTCTAGTTCTGTCTCTCTTTGTGTGTTCTGTCTTTACCTCACAGATCATCATTTCTCTGTATCTCATAATTGTTTCCTTAATTATGTCTAGTTCTGTCTCTCTTTGTGTGTTCTGTCTTTACCTCACAGATCATCATTTCTCTATCTCATAACTCTTGCCTCCTGTCTAGTTCTGTCTCTTTGTGTGTTCTGTCTTTACCTCACAGATCATCATTTCTCTCTATCTCATAACTCTTGCCTCCTGTCTAGTTCTGTCTCTCTTTGTGTGTTCTGTCTTTACCTCACAGATCATCATTTCTCTCTATCTCATAACTCTTGCCTCCTGTCTAGTTCTGTCTCTCTTTGTGTGTTCTGTCTTTACCTCACAGATCATCATTTCTCTCTATCTCATAACTCTTGCCTCCTGTCTAGTTCTGTCTCTTTGTGTGTTCTGTCTTTACCTCACAGATCATCATTTCTCTCTATCTCATAACTCTTGCCTCCTGTCTAGTTCTGTCTCTCTTTGTGTGTTCTGTCTTTACCTCACAGTTCATCATTTCTCTATCTCATAACTCTTGCCTCCTGTCTAGTTCTGTCTCTCTTTGTGTGTTCTGTCTTTACCTCACAGTTCATTTCTCTCTATCTCATAACTCTTGCCTCCTGTCTAGTTCTGTCTCTCTTTGTGTGTTCTGTCTTTACCTCACAGATCATCATTTCTCTCTATCTCATAACTCTTGCCTAATGTCTAGTTCTGTCTCTCTTTGTGTGTTCTGTCTTTACCTCACAGATCATCATTTCTCTCTATCTCATAACTCTTGCCTAATGTCTAGTTCTGTCTCTTTGTGTGTTCTGTCTTTACCTCACAGATCATCATTTCTCTCTATCTCATAACTCTTGCCTCCTGTCTAGTTCTGTCTCTTTGTGTGTTCTGTCTTTACCTCACAGATCATCATTTCTCTGTATCTCATAACTCTTGCCTTATGTCTAGTTCTGTCTCTCTTATCTCTGTGTGTTCTGTCTTTACCTCACAGATCATCATTTCTCTCTATCTCATAACTCTTGCCTAATGTCTAGTTCTGTCTCTTTGTGTGTTCTGTCTTTACCTCACAGTTCATCATTTCTCTGTATCTCATAATTCTTGCCTAATGTCTAGTTCTGTCTTTCTTTGTGTGTTCTGTCTTTACCTCACAGTTCATCATTTCTCTATCTCATAACTCTTGCCTTCTGTCTAGTTCTGTCTCTCTTTGTGTGTTCTGTCTTTACCTCACAGATCATCATTTCTCTCTATCTCATAACTCTTGCCTTATGTCTAGTTCTGTCTCTCTTTGTGTGTTCTGTCTTTACCTCACAGTTCATCATTTCTCTCTATCTCATAACTCTTGCCTCCTGTCTAGTTCTGTCTCTCTGTGTGTTCTGTCTTTACCTCACAGTTCATCATTTCTCTCTATCTCATAACTCTTGCCTTATGTCTAGTTCTGTCTCTGTGTGTTCTGTCTTTACCTCACAGATCATCATTTCTCTCTATCTCATAACTCTTGCCTTATGTCTAGTTCTGTCTCTCTTTGTGTGTTCTGTCTTTACCTCACAGATCATCATTTCTCTCTATCTCATAACTCTTGCCTTATGTCTAGTTCTGTCTCTCTTTGTGTGTTCTGTCTTTACCTCACAGATCATCATTTCTCTGTATCTCATAATTGTTGCCTTATGTCTAGTTCTGTCTCTCTTTGTGTGTTCTGTCTTTACCTCACAGATCATCATTTCTCTCTACCTCATAACTCTTGCCTCCTGTCTAGTTCTGTCTCTCTTTGTGTGTTCTGTCTTTACCTCACAGATCATCATTTCTCTCTATCTCATAACTCTTGCCTTATGTCTAGTTCTGTACGTCTCTCTTATCTTTGTGTGTTCTGTCTTTACCTCACAGTTCATCATTTCTCTATCTCATAATTGTTGCCTTAATTATGTCTAGTTCTGTCTCTCTTTGTGTGTTCTGTCTTTACCTCACAGATCATCATTTCTCTCTATCTCATAATTCTTGCCTTATGTGTAGTTCTGTCTCTCTTATCTCTGTGTTCTGTCTTTACCTCACAGTTCATCATTTCTCTCTATCTCATAACTCTTGCCTAATGTCTAGTTCTGTCTCTCTTATCTCTGTGTTCTGTCTTTACCTCACAGTTCATCATTTCTCTCTATCTCATAACTCTTGCCTCCTGTCTAGTTCTGTCTCTCTTTGTGTGTTCTGTCTTTACCTCACAGATCATCATTTCTCTCTCTCAGAACTCTTGCCTCCTGTCTAGCTCTGTCTCTTTGTGTGTTCTGTCTTTACCTCACAGATCATCATTTCTCTCTATCTCATAACTCTTGCCTCCTGTCTAGTTCTGTCTCTCTTTGTGTGTTCTGTCTTTACCTCACAGATCATCATTTCTCTCTATCTCATAACTCTTGCCTCCTGTCTAGTTCTGTCTCTCTTTGTGTGTTCTGTCTTTACCTCACGGTTCATCATTTCTCTGTATCTCATAACTCTTGCCTCCTGTCTAGTTCTGTCTCTTTGTGTGTTCTGTCTTTACCTCACAGTTCATCATTTCTCTCTATCTCATAATTCTTGCCTTATGTCTAGTTCTGTCTCTTATCTCTGTGTTCTGTCTTTACCTCACAGTTCATCATTTCTCTCTATCTCATAACTCTTGCCTTAATTATGTCTAGTTCTGTCTCTCTTTGTGTGTTCTGTCTTTACCTCACAGATCATCATTTCTCTCTATCTCATAACTCTTGCCTCCTGTCTAGTTCTGTCTCTCTTTGTGTGTTCTGTCTTTACCTCACAGATCATCATTTCTCTCTATCTCATAACTCTTGCCTCCTGTCTAGTTCTGTCTCTCTTTGTGTGTTCTGTCTTTACCTCACAGATCATCATTTCTCTCTATCTCATAACTCTTGCCTCCTGTCTAGTTCTGTCTCTCTTTGTGTGTTCTGTCTTTACCTCACAGTTCATCATTTCTCTCTATCTCAACTCTTGCCTCCTGTCTAGTTCTGTCTCTCTTTGTGTGTTCTGTCTTTACCTCACAGTTCATCATTTCTCTGTATCTCATAATTGTTGCCTTAATTATGTATGTTTAAATAGTATCAGGAAGTATTTGGTTACCTAACAAAAGCAACGGTTGGGTGAGAAGAATTTACCTCAGCGCTGCTCCGCATTAACCCGTCCGCTGTGGTTGGCACGTATTTGGCCTTCACTGGTAGCCTGGTAGCGTAACACTCCCATGCCTTTCTCTGCCTCTGTGATAGATAGTGGGGTGTTTATCTTGTGGTATTTGTAAGGGAATGTTGGGGATGGAAAGGGAATGGGAGCCAGTAAGAGAGAAAGGGAGATTGGAAAGGGGAAAAAATGCAAAGAGAAACGAATAGAGAATCTTGAAGCTCTGCACCTCATTAAAAGTCAGGTAATGGACTGATGAAGGTCTTGAAAGGTAAGGTTTGCATTACTACTGAAGTCCTGCACCACATTTAATAGCCAGGTAATGGACTGATAAAGGTCTTGAAAGGTAAGGTTTGTATTACTACTGAAGTCCTGCACCACATTTAATAGCCAGGTAATGGACTGATGAAGGTCTTGAAAGGTAAGGTTTGTATTACTACTGAAGTCCTGCACCACATTTAATAGCCAGGTAATGGACTGATGAAGGTCTTGAAAGGTAAGGTTTGTATTACTACTGAAGTCCTGCACCACATTTAATAGCCAGGTAATGGACTGATGAAGGTCTTGAAAGGTAAGGTTTGTATTACTACTGAAGTCCTGCACCACATTTAATAGCCAGGTAATGGACTGATGAAGGTCTTGAAAGGTCTTGAGAGGAACCCTGTACCCTGCCTTCCACTACACACACACACACACACACACACACACACACAAACACACACACACACACACAAAAAAAAAAACATAAAAAAATAGCCCAGTGATTTTTCCATTTCTTTACTTGCCTCCTAAAACATAACCCACCCTCGTTTGACCCCACCATGACCTCTCGCAACCTAACCTAACCTGACCTGACCTTTCCCAGGGAGCGTCAGCGGAGATCGAGCTGGCGGAAGGTTGGCGGCCGGGTCAAGCTCGCAACGGACAAGGAGTTCTGTGAGATGTGCTCGGCGGATGTTGTTGACCTCGGCCACATCAATGTTACTAAGGTGGTGGAGGTGGGGAACGGCATCTACATTGACGACGGACTCAAGGAGATCGCCGAGACTACTACTACTACTATTACTATTACTATCCTCTATACTGATATATGTACTATTAAATCCTCTATACTGCTACCATGTGTACTATTGAATCCCTTATATAGTACTTCCATGACAGCTGATACTACTACTACTACTACTACTACTACTATGACCACTGAATCCCTGGTAAGTACAATGTCATTATCATCATTATTTAGGTTAAGGTCCATTTAATTCAATCTTCCTGAGCGGTTGGACGCTTTATGGCTCTCCTCCATTCTACTCTGTCTTCCGCCCAATGCTTATACAATCCTATCAATCCCAAGTCTTCCTGTACACCTTCTCCATGTTTTCCTAGGTCTACCAACTGGTCTCCTTCCTTCTACCTCCATTCTACTCCGTCTTCTGCCCGATGCTCATCCAATCCCATCAGTGCCAAGTCTTCCTGCATACACCTTCTCCATGTTTTCCTAGGTCTACCAACTGGTCTCCTTCCTTCTACCTCCAATCTCTCCAACACTCCCAGCACTGTGTCCTCCCCTGCTCTCTTTACATGTCCAAACCATCGGAGTCTTTCCCTTCTGAGCACTGTTTCCAGGTCCTCTACTAAAACTCCCAGCACTGTATCCTCCCCTGCTCTCTTTACATGTCCAAACCATTGGAGTCTTTCCCTTCTGAGCACTGTTTCCAGGTCCTCTACTAAAACTCCCAGCACTGTATCCTCCCCTGCTCTCTTTACATGTCCAAACCATCGGAGTCTTTCCCTTCTGAGCACTGTTTCCAGGTCCTCTACTAAAACTCCCAGCACTGTATCCTCCCCTGCTCTCTTTACATGTCCAAACTATTGGAGTCCTTCCCTTCTGAGCACTGTTTCCAGGTTCTCTACTAAAACTCCCAGCTATGTGTCCTCCCCTGCTCTCTTTACATATCCAAACCATTGGAGTCTTTCCCTTCTGAGCACTGTTTCCAGGTCCTCTACTAAAACTCCCAGCACTGTGTCCTCCCCTGCTCTCTTTACATGTCTCTGCCAAATATTTCCCTCTCCCTGCCTCTGTCCCTGCCAAATCACTTTCTCCATGCCTGTGTCCCTGCCATATCTCTCCCCCCCTGCCAAATCTAGCCTCTCCTCCTTACCTAACCTACCTTACCCTACCCTAAGCTACCCTAACCTACCTCTCTCTCCACCAGGTTGACAAGCCCATCCATGGTGAAGAAGCCTTGTCCTACCTGCGCTGAGATGACCCGTGTGGGCAACGCTACCATGGACGGAGCAGTGGGGGAGGTGGTGGCTGAGTGGATAGCATGATGGCGCCACATTCGGGACAACACAAGTTCAATCCCCGCCCGGTGCCACCAAGCTGGGATTTTTCAGCCAACGCCGAGTGGCTTAAAACTACCCACATGCTGTCCAGAAGACCACCTATCAACCCGGACTCTAGATTCTAGGATTAAAGATGAGCTCCGGGAGGGCAGCATGAGCCAATGCAAGATGGCGTATGTATATACTTATGAATGTATATACTTAGAATATCTCTTTGATAAGGCTTTCGTCGGAGTTGTGGATATTTCCAGGGGTAGTTCTATGACCCTGGTGGTAGTGTGACCCCTCCTCTGTACCATGAACCTGTAGAAACACCTATTTGACAAGGCTTTCATAGGAGTTTAGGGCATTTCCAGTAGTAGTTCTATGACCCTGGTGGTAGTGTGACCCCTCCTCTGTACCATGAACCTGAAGAAACACCTATTTGACAAGGCTTTCATAGGAGTTGAGGGCATTTCCAGTAGTAGTTCTATGACCCTGGTGGTAGTGTGACCCCTCCTCTGTACCATGAACCTGAAGTAACAAATATTTGACAAGGCTTTCATAGGAGTTGAGGTCATTTCCAGTAGTATTTCTATGACCCTGGTGGTAGTGTGACCCCTCCTCTGTACCATGAACCTGAAGAAATACCTATTTGACAAGGCTTTCATATGAGTTGAGGGCATTTCCAGTAGTAGTTCTATGACCCTGGTGGTAGTGTGACCCCTCCTCTGTACCATGAACCTGAAGAAACACCTATTTGACAAGGCTTTCAAAGGAGTTGAGGGCATTTCCAGTAGTAGTTCTATGACCCTGGTGGTAGTGTGACCCCTCCTCTGTACCATGAACCTGAAGAAACACCTATTTGACAAGGCTTTCATAGGAGTTGAGGGCATTTCCAGGAGTAGTTCTATGACCCTGGTGGTAGTGTGACCCTTCCTCTGTACAATGAACCTGAAGAAACACCTATTTGACAAGGCTTTCATAGGAGTTGAGGGCATTTCCAGTAGTAGTTCTATGACCCTGGTGGTAGTGTGACCCTTCCTCTGTACCATGAACCTGAAGAAACACCTATTTGACAAGGCTTTCATAGGAGTTGAGGGCATTTCCAGTAGTAGTTCTATGACCCTGGTGGTAGTGTGACCCCTCCTCTGTCATGAACCTGAAGAAACACCTATTTGACAAGGCTTTCATAGGAGTTGAGGGCATTTCCAGGAGTAGTTCTATGACCCTGGTGGTAGTGTGACCCCTCCTCTGTACCATGAACCTGAAGAAACACCTATTTGACAAGGCTTTCATAGGAGTTGAGGGCATTTCAAGTAGTAGTTCTATGACCCTGGTGGTAGTGTGACCCCTCCTCTGTACCATGAACCTGAAGAAACACCTATTTGACAAGGCTTTCATAGGAGTTGAGGGCATTTCCAGTAGTAGTTCTATGACCCTGGTGGTAGTGTGACCCCTCCTCTGTACCATGAACCTGAAGAAACACCTATTTGACAAGGCTTTCATAGGAGTTGAGGGCATTTCCAGTAGTAGCTCTATGACCCTGGTGGTAGTGTGACCCCTCCTCTGTACCATGAACCTGAAGAAACACCTATTTGACAAGGCTTTCATAGGAGTTTAGGGCATTTCCAGTAGTAGTTCTATGACCCTGGTGGTAGTGTGACCCCTCCTCTGTACCATGAACCTGAAGAAACACCTATTTGACAAGGCCTTCATAGGAGTTGAGGGCATTTCCAGTAGTAGTTCTATGACCCTGGTGGTAGAGTGACCCCTCCTCTGTCATGAACCTGAAGAAACACCTATTTGACAAGGCTTTCATAGGAGTTGAGGGCATTTCCAGGAGTAGTTCTATGACCCTGGTGGTAGTGTGACCCCTCCTCTGTACCATGAACCTGAAGAAACACCTAATTGACAAGGCTTTCATAGGAGTTGAGGGCATTTCCAGTAGTAGTTCTATGACCCTGGTGGTAGTGTGACCCCTCCTCTGTACCATGAACCTGAAGAAACACCTATTTGACAAGGCTTTCATAGGAGTTGAGGGCATTTCCAGTAGTAGTTCTATGACCCTGGTGGTAGTGTGACCCCTCCTCTGTACCATGAACCTGAAGAAATACCTATTTGACAAGGCTTTCATAGGAGTTGAGGGCATTTCCAGGAGTAGTTCTATGACCCTGGTGGTAGTGTGACCCCTCCTCTGTACCATGAACCTGAAGAAATACCTATTTGACAAGGCTTTCATAGGAGTTGAGGGCATTTCCAGGAGTAGTTCTATGACCCTGGTGGTAGTGTGACCCCTCCTATGTACCATGAACCTGAAGAAACACCTATTTGACAAGGCCTTCATAGGAGTTGAGGGCATTTCCAGTAGTAGTTCTATGACCCTGGTGGTAGAGTGACCCCTCCTCTGTCATGAACCTGAAGAAACACCTATTTGACAAGGCTTTCATAGGAGTTGAGGGCATTTCCAGGAGTAGTTCTATGACCCTGGTGGTAGTGTGACCCCTCCTCTGTACCATGAACCTGAAGAAATACCTAATTGACAAGGCTTTCATAGGAGTTGAGGGCATTTCCAGTAGTAGTTCTATGACCCTGGTGGTAGTGTGTCCTCCTCTGTACCATGAACCTGAAGAAACACCTATTTGACAAGGCTTTCATAGGAGTTGAGGGCATTTCCAGTAGTTCTATGACCCTGGTGGTAGTGTGACCCTCCTCTGTACCATGAACCTGAAGAAATACCTATTTGACAAGGCTTTCATAGGAGTTGAGGGCATTTCCAGGAGTAGTTCTATGACCCTGGTAGTGTGACCCCTCCTCTGTACCATGAACCTGAAGAAATAACTATTTGACAAGGCTTTCATAGGAGTTGAGGGCATTTCCAGGAGTAGTTCTATGACCCTGGTGGTAGTGTGACCCCTCCTATGTACCATGAACCTGAAGAAACACCTATTTGACAAGGCTTTCATAGGAGTTGAGGCATTTCCAGTAGTAGTTCTATGACCCTGGTGGTAGTGTGACCCCTCCTCTGTACCATGAACCTGAAGAAACTCCTATTTGACAAGGCTTTCATAGGAGTTGAGGGCATTTCCAGGAGTAGTTCTATGACCCTGGTGGTAGTGTGACCCCTCCTCTGTACCATGAACCTGAAGAAACACCTATTTGACAAGGCTTTCATAGGAGTTGAGGGCATTTCCAGTAGTTCTATGACCCTGGTGGTAGTGTGACCCCTCCTCTGTACCATGAACCTGAAGAAACACCTATTTGACAAGGCTTTCATAGGAGTTGAGGGCATTTCCAGTAGTTCTATGACCCTGGTGGTAGTGTGACCCCCCTCCTCTGTCATGAACCTGAAGAAACACCTATTTGACAAGGCTTTCATAGGAGTTGAGGGCATTTCCAGTAGTTCTATGACCCTGGTGGTAGTGTGACCCCTCCTCTGTACCATGAACCTGAAGAAACACCTATTTGACAAGGCTTTCAGGAGTTGAGGGCATTTCCAGGAGTAGTTCTATGACCCTGGTGGTGTGACCCTCCTCTGTACCAAGAACCTGAAGAAACACATATTTGACATGGCTTTCATAGGAGTTGAGGGCATTTCCAGTAGTAGTTCTATGACCATGGTGGTAGTGTGACCCCTCCTCTGTACCATGAACCTGAAGAAACACCTATTTGACAAGGCTTTCATAGGAGTTTATGGCATTTCCAGGAGTAGTTCTATGACCCTGGTGGTAGTGTGACCCCTCCTCTGTACCATGAACCTGAAGAAACACCTATTTGACAAGGCTTTCATAGGAGTTGAGGGCATTTCCAGTAGTAGTTCTATGACCCTGGTGGTAGTGTGACCCCTCCTCTGTACCATGAACCTGAAGAAACACCTATTTGACAAGGCTTTCATAGGAGTTGAGGGCATTTCCAGGAGTAGTTCTATGACCCTGGTGGTAGTGTGACCCCTCCTCTGTACCATGAACCTGTAGAAACACTCATGAGAACCCAATTGACCCCCTCTTTGACCTTTATGAATACGTAATGTGAGAAGCGAAGGTGTCTTGCAATACCCCCCTTAGAGAACACTCATTAGAACCCGATTTATAACTTTTTTGGCCGGTACATAAAATCCCTGCTCAAGGTCTCCATACAGCAGGAGGTGTAACGTATGTGTGGGTTTTCGAGCAAAATCTGGAAACCTATCTACGTTATTGGGGCTATTTCCTTGCAAATGGGGACTTTCCTGAGAGAGTACGTCACTGCAAAGCCATTTCTGGTCTCAAAATTGCAATACAGCGCCTACCGGTCGAGATAGCCTTGTATCTCGTTCTGTCTCTCTCTTATCTCTGTGTTATGTAAAGGCTGGCCTCTAACAATACATGCAAAAACATATGTAACTGTACCTAATGGGCTATTAAGAAATGTTTCAAATGTTTTAAATGTTTCAAATGTTCTGTCTTTACCTCACAGTTAATTCATTCTTCCTCATATATATATCTTGATTGCCCTCTCATCTTTTTAATTAATCCTCGATCGCTCTCTCTAAATCATCCCAGCCAGTTGTTCCTCATAGTGGCTCTCGCACACCTGTACACAATTTTCTGTACATACCAAGATACACTTCTAATCGTCAGCCAACTCTAATATAAATTCTTTCTCCCACTCCTCTTTATAATAGTTCTGTCTCTCTTATCTCTGTGTGTTCTGTCCTTACCTCACAGATCATCATATCTCTCTATCTCATAACTCTTGCCTCCTGTCTAGTTCTGTCTCTCTTTGTGTGTTCTGTCTTTACCTCACAGATCATCATTTCTCTCTATCTCATAACTCTTGCCTAATGTCTAGTTATGTCTCTTTGTGTGTTCTGTCTTTACCTCACAGATCATCATTTCTCTCTATCTCATAACTCTTGCCTCCTGTCTAGTTCTGTCTCTCTTTGTGTGTTCTGTCTTTACCTCACAGATCATCATTTCTCTCTATCTCATAACTCTTGCCTTATGTCTAGTTCTGTCTCTCTTTGTGTGTTCTGTCTTTACCTCACAGATCATCATTTCTCTCTATCTCATAACTCTTGCCTCCTGTCTAGTTCTGTCTCTCTTTGTGTGTTCTGTCTTTACCTCACAGATCATCATTTCTCTCTATCTCATAACTCTTGCCTCCTGTCTAGTTCTGTCTCTCTTTGTGTGTTCTGTCTTTACCTCACAGATCATCATTTCTCTGTATCTCATAATTGTTTCCTTAATTATGTCTAGTTCTGTCTCTCTTTGTGTGTTCTGTCTTTACCTCACAGTTCATCATTTCTCTGTATCTCATAATTCTTGCCTAATGTCTAGTTCTGTCTCTCTTTGTGTGTTCTGTCTTTACCTCACAGATCATCATTTCTCTCTATCTCATAACTCTTGCCTAATGTCTAGTTCTGTCTCTTTGTGTGTTCTGTCTTTACCTCCAGTTCATCATTTCTCTGTATCTCATAATTGTTGCCTTAATTATGTATGTTTAAATAGTATCAGGAAGTATTTGGTTACCTAACAAAAGCAAGGGTTGGGTGAGAAGAATTTACCTCAGCGCTGCTCCACATCAACCCGTCCGCTGTGGTTGGCACGTATTGGGCCTTCACTGGTAGCCTGGTAGCGTAACACTCCCATGCCTTTCTCTGCCTCTGTGATAGATAGTGGGGTGTTTATCTTGTGGTATTTGTAAGGGAGTGTTGGGGATGGAAAGGGAATGGGAGCCAGTAAGAGAAAGGGGGATTGGAAAGGGGAAAAAAATGCAAAGAGAAACTAATAGAGAATCTTGAAGCTCTGCACCTCATTTAATAGCCAGGTAATGGACTGATGAAGGTCTTGAAAGGTAAGGTTTGTATTACTAAAGTCCTGCACCACATTTAATAGCCAGGTAATGGACTGATGAAGGTCTTGAAAGGTAAGGTTTGTATTACTACTGAAGTCCTGCACCACATTTAATAGCCAGGTAATGGACTGATGAAGGTCTTGAAAGGTAAGGTTTGTATTACTACTGAAGTCCTGCACCACATTTAATAGCCAGGTAATGGACTGTTGCAGGTCTTAATTTAGCTGGTTTGTGAATCTTCAAACATTATCTGGAAGAGGTGTATTAAATTTACCATGAGCAAGTGTTAACTCCATCTAAATAAGCGTGATTCTGAAGGCCATTGACGCACGGCCTAAATTGGTTAATCATTTCCTTGATTTTGAGAAACTTTAAGGTTGGTTTTGTGAGATGCTCCCACCCCACACACCAACTATTTCCAAAGGCCAAAAAGGAGGTTAATCGAGTTCTAATGAGTGTTCTTTTAGGTTCACGGTACAGAAGGCTCAGACTAGCTACAGCCTCGACACTTGCTAGTTCACCTGCTTAGACTGCCACAGGCGATGCAGACTAGCCAGCGTTCAATACAACTTGTCACTTAATTCTTGATGGTATACCTGTGTACCCATAACCTGAGACGAACTGCCTTGTGCAGTCATATCAGGCAAGTCTACAGCTCCTGATGGGCTCACTCATGATGTTATCAATGCCTTACTAGTCATAAAAGATAACCTATCTTAGATTTGTTTAACATGTCTTACAACTCACAAAGCCTATAGCTACCATCTGCCTGGAAAACTGCTGCAATCATTTCCATCCCTAAGGGTGATGCATTAACTTTAGACCTATTTCCTTGACTAGCTGTCTGGGTAAGATGATGGAAAGGATACTACTTAGGTGCTTAATTACTGTACAAAGTGGTGAGGTAAGGTGGGGTTGAGTGTACAGGAGCTGCCTTGTATAGGCCAATTAACCGGCCTCTTGCAGACTCCTTACGTTCTTATGTTCTTATGTTCTTATACCATGTCACGGAATCTGTATGGCTTTATGAAGGGACTGCATGGTGACTGCTTGATTCAGTGCTTAAGTTCTGCAGGTGCTGTTTGTCATGCTTTCATTGACCTCCCTTTGACAGAGCCAATAAAGAGGTTATATTGGAACAACATATTTTAAAGGGCGTTAAAGGGAAATTACTGGGGTGGCTCAAAGACTATTTGCATGATAGGAAGGCTGAGGTGGCTCCATGCTCTGCTGAAGGGAGTGTTGAATTGGGCACTCCACAGGGAGGGGTCCTTAGTCCTTTGCTCTTTAATATTCTCATGGACAAAATTGCACAGTACCCCGGCCTTTCCTCAGGGCACACAAGTTTTTATATATGCTAAAGATATACCATGGACCCTTACTTTAGCCCTCCACCAGCTTAAGACTTGTGCACCTCTATGGGTCTAGTTGTTAATTAATCCAAAACTAAATTTCACTCCTCCTCCTCCTTGCACCCACTTATAGATCCACCTTTCCTCTATCCATCCACACTATCCACATCTTCCTATCCCTATCCGCTCTCCTGTTATCCATGTGTTTATCCAGGACTATGCTTATCATCTTCCATCTTTCTTGGGGGTCACATATCAATGACGTCAAACTCGATCGTGTCCACTGTTACAAATACTTGGGTGTCTATCTTAGCTTTAATAAATTGAGTTAATCACGTTGCCATAGTGCTGCCATAATTCATACACAGAATCTGCCATAATTTTAACATTGCGGTACAACAATTTGGTCCGGCTGGCGCCATGCCCAAAAGAAGAAGAAGAAGAGGAGTAGGTTCACGGGGCGGCCTGCGCAGCGCCATAAACATTACTTTTTCTCGTGTTTTCCTTCAAAGTACAATGAAGAGAAGATCCACAGCCTGTGAGGAGAAGGTGGAGAGGACAGTGGCGGCCAGGGAAAGGAAGGAACACCGCAGAGAAGCCTTCATGTGACGAAAGTGCCCTTCCACTACGCCACTACCACAACCACAACCACCACTACCACAACCACTACCACCAAATCACCACACTAAGGTACAAAATCGTGCAATTCACTAAATCTACCACCAGAAAAACATGAACCACTTCAGAAAATCGTTGGTTGGGTGAAACGGTAAATTGTCCTGGTAGGTTTTCAGGGTAGGCCTATGCATGGATAAGCTATAACTGAGTATTAGAAACAAATCAGTACTAGACAAGTGGAGGAAGAGGCCCGCTGTTGATGTGCCGAGGACCCCCAGTGGGTTAGGTAATTGCTTCCGGCAAAGGCCTATAACAAATGTGTTGACAAAATCCTTTAATATTAAGCTTGAGCTACCATTGTTTGGCTACAACATGGCCTATAGGCATAACAGAAGTGGCCATACTTCCTGAGTTATGACACAGTGTTGTGTTTCTTGGATTCCCGGAAAATGATATTTTTGAAGTATAAAATCTCCCAGAATGCTTATTTATGGGGGGATTTTGAAAATAAAAAATACACCCCTTGTGACATAAACACGCCACCTGTCCGCTTGTCAAAACCAATATTTTTTGTCCCTGAAGGCTGTACAGGGACCTAGGGAAAATAGAGGGAGTTGAGGGGGGCACAGCATTAAGATAGGTTAGAGCTGTGTGTAGTACGAGCCTCCCATAGCTCAGAGGGGCCAGCCTCAGACAGACTGGTTAAGGAGTACTACGCGGCTCTCCCGTCTCGGTGGGCGCCGATTTAATCCCCGGGGCCGGCAAAACCTTTCCTTGTCTGGATTAATTTCTCGTGTGTTAAGCTACACACTGTGGTCGTGTGAGAGTGTAGAAAAGAGAAAATTCAGGGCGTTTCATGTGGTCCACAACAGGGATATCGTGTGCTGGCCCCAGGCGCTGAAAACTCACTCATTTAGTGGTACATAGGGTGCTTCGTGGTGCAGTAGTTAGCACACTCAGCTCACGACTGAGAGCCCAGGTTTGATTCCCGGGTGGAGTGGAAAAACTTGGGCGGCTTTTCTGATACCCTACGCCCCTGTCCACCCAGCAGTGAATGGGTACCAGGTATTAATCGGGGGTTGTGTCCCGTCTCCTGGGGTCTGTTCCCTTCTCCTATAATTCCTTCCCCTTCTGTCTCTCTCCGGCATATGACCACAGATGTTGCGCCAACTGAACGAAACTTTCCAACTGTTCCCTTGTATAATTCCTTCCCCTTCTGTCTCTCTCCGGCATATGACCATAGATGTTGTGCCGACTAAACGAAACTTTCCAAATTTAGTGGTACATAGAAAGTAACATTGCCTCCATAGTAAATATCATCATGTCTTGCACAGAAATAAATAGTCAGGGTCTCAAAAATAATAGGCTACCCCTTCCTCAACAATACACATTGTTATTATTATTATTATTATTATTATTATTATTATTATTATTATTATTATTATTATTTCAGCGTGAAGATGTCAGGTCGCGACCCGTTCGTCCATCGGCGCACCTTCCAGAACGCCAACCAGGTGGTGGAGTTGACCACACGCACCATTCCCAAGGCTCAACACCACCAGCGAGGACATCAACACCAATCACCACCACCACCACCACCTTTTGCTCGTAACTACTGCAACAAAAAACAAGAACAACACCACCTTGAAATACACCACCACTCAACACCATTCACCACCAACACCAACACCACCACCAGGGTGCTCTATGAAGGGTTTAGTGTCCATGTCGTCAAGTCCATCTCCCTCAATCTGTTCTGGGACCATTTTAGTTGCGGTTCTCTGTATCCTTTCCAACTCCACATACTCCACCACTTCTTCCCGCAAGCTGTTCCATGTGTTAACACTTCTATGTGAAAAACTTTACTTTTTCCAGTCACTTAAACAGGCTCCTTTATTAAGTTTCCTTCCGTGTCCTCTCAGCCCCTGCGTTAGTGATGCTAAGAAGAGATCATCTCTATCCACCTCATCAAACAGGGGGCTTCGTGGTGCAGTGGTTAGCACACTCGGCTCACGACCGAGAGAGCCCGGGTTCGATTCCCGGGTGGAGTGGAAAAATTTGGGCGGCTTTTCTGACACCCTACGCCCCTGTCCTCCCAGCAGTGAATGGGTACCAGGTATTAATAGGGGGTTGTGTCCTGTCTCCTGGGATCTGTTCCCTTCTCCTATAATTCCTTCCCCTTCTGTCTCTCTCTGGCATATGACCACAGATGTTGCTCTGACTAAACCAAACTTTCCAACTGTTCCCTTCTCCTATAATTCCTTCCCCTTCTGTCTCTCTCCGGCATATGACCACAGATGTTGCGCCCAATAAACAAAACTTTCCAACTCTTTCCTCATCAAACTTATTTACCAACTTGTACAGTGTGATCAAATCTCCTCTCTCCCTTCTTTGTTCCAGTGTCGTCAAGTCCATCTCCCTCAATCTGTCTTCATACGTCATATTCGAGAGTTCTGGGACCATTTTGTTGCAATTCTCTGTCTTGAGTCCAACATAATAATCTTCCTTTGCATAGTTTTTCCTTTTTTCCTTATATGCCTCATCTTGGTATTCAAATCCTTCCATAGTTTTCATCTGTCATAGTTGATGGCCATTCTTTCCTAAGGGGCACTCGTGACTGACTCCTTCATCTAACTCAACATTTTTTGTGAAAATTAGGTCAAGTCTTGATGGTTGGTCATCTCCTCTTAGCCTTGTTTCTCCTTTAACCCACTGCATCAACAGATTATCACATCAGGTGTGTGTGTGTGTGTGTGTTTAGCTAGTTGTTGTATTTACCTAGTTGTAGTTTTATAGGGCCTGGGCTTGAAGTTCGTGTGGTCCCATCTCTATATCTACATTTATCCAACTTTTCCTTGAAGCTTTGCACACTCCTTTCTGATACTACATCCTCACTTAGTCTGTTCCAAACCTCTATATTTCTTTGTGGGAAGCTATATTTCTTTATGTCTCTCAAGCATCTTCCCTTCCTCAATTTTTTACTGTGTCCTCTTGTGTTCCTGGTGGTAATTTCTTCTTTTAGTAGTAACTCCTCGTTGTCTACTTCTTCCATTTTGCTCAGTAATTTGTAGATTTCTATTAGGTCTACCCTCTCTCTTCTTTGTTCTAGTGTTGGTAAGTCCATTTCCTTTAGTCTCTCCTCGTATGTCAATCCCTGGAACCATTTTTGTTGCCATCTTTTGTATTCTTTCTAGTTTCTTGATGTGTTTCTTCTTATGGGGAGACCACACTGCCTCTGCATGTGTGTGTGTGTGTGTGTGTGTGTAAGATTGACTGACTGATGAATGAATAACTGCAATTAATTAGCCTGGTATTGCAAGACACTTTCCCTTCTCACATCAGCTACTTCTAAAGATCAAAGGGGGATATCAGTCAGGTTCTAATGAGTGTTTTTCAGGCTCATGGTACAGAAGAAGGGTTAAACTACCACCAGGGTCATAAAACTACTCCTGGAAATGCCCACAACTCCTGCGAAAGCCTTGTCAAATAGGTGTTCTTGGGCTAAAAATGTCATATCACCCTAAGTAAATAACTTCCTGATGGAGTGGATGATTGACTTGGCATCTTGTAGCTTTACTCTCAGCTATTTCAAGTTCCCGACTGATGTACTAACACCCTCAGATTGGCTACAGTGAAGGTCGTGGCAGAGAGTGTACTCAAACTCCTACTGTGAGCTACTCCTGATGCCTGCGCCCTCACCACCCCTGTGAAGGACGCCCAGCTGACCCAACTCTCCACGGTGAGTCTGTCCCACTTAATGTTGCAAGAGTTATCCAGTATCTTCACTCTCTCATGCTTTCCCTATGTCCTGTGCTGTCCAACTTAATGATGTGAGAGTTAACTGGTGTTTTCACTATCATCTTTTTAGAGTGTCTGATTAAAAACTAATGCAGGAGTAATGGTGTTTTTTGTTCCTGTTGGGTGCCTGGACCTATCAGCTGTCTTGTGCTCTCCAACTTATTAATGCAAGAATTGGCCTGTATCTTCACTCTTAACCCCTTCACTACGGCCGGTTAAAACAGCGCCCTGTGCCATATCCGGGATCGCCACGTGCGGCAAATTTCAAATGTCGCTATTGAATATAACAAGTTTTCAGCCATACGCTCAACATAATCATCATGTATTATATATGAAAACATGCAGAATGGACCGTATTGACATACAGGCAGCACACGTGGCCACTTGGTGAACTGTCAAAGCAGTACTTTCCATAGAATTCAAGTTATGTACTAGAGTGGATCTGAGGCTGCCTCCAGGATACAAGGCCTTGGCAGAGTCACCGCTCTGAGCCTACGACCGCTCACTTATTACCTCTACTCGATTTCCTGACACTACTATTTGACCTGGAGAAAAACTGAAATCGGGTAGGAGTGAAGCGTGTGCAATGTCATCGGCTTGGAGCGATGGTGGCACCATGGCCGTGTATGTATCTCGGAGACAGCTTCAGACACACACTATTCTGTAACTTGAAATCTATGGAAAGTACAGCTTGGAGTTGAGTGGCCATATGCCTGTATAGCCAATGCGGTCCATTAAATGGTGCACATAAAGAAACTCACTACGGCCGGGCCAAAACAGTGCCTCGCGCTGTATCCGGGATCGCCGCGCGCGCCAAATTTCAAATGTCGCTATTAAATATAACAAGTTTTCAGCCATAAACTCAACACAATCATCATGTATTACATAAGAAAACATGCAGAATTAAATGGTGCACATAAAGAAACATAAATTAATTGATACTTTTGAGATGTAAGCATAAATATATAGATAAAATAACTTGCATATTGGTTAAAGCGAGCCAGGACGCAGTATGCGCGTCCTGGGATGTGGTACGGGGCACGCAAGGACACAGTATACACGTCCTCGTGTTGTAGGGGTTAAGCCTTCCCTGTGTCCTGTGCTGTCACCTCTGTAATGCAAGTGGTGGACAATATGAGATACCCTTTGCCTCACAGTTAATGGCCACATAATGAGGTAGAGGAATGAGATAAAATTCATATAAAGCCGTATTTTTGAAAAGGGGAAGGGAGGACTCAAGTGATAAAAGATGGCTTTATTTTGTACACTTTTTATTCCTTTTTAAATAAGAACACCATACATAGCAGGCAGTAGCTTAGCCAGTAGACTATTAGTGCTGCCTTGGAGAATCTTGGAACCATTTGCTGAACTGAGTGCAGACCAACGTGGCTCACATGAAGCACTTACGAGACTTGGCAACAGAAAACTCCTCAGTTGTATCCTTGACGTGCTAATTTCCCTCAGTAACTCGTGCTGCTCAATACTCATTAGAGAGAGGTGGTTCAATCTTGTTTGAACCATACTGACTCTTACTTCTTGAGTCTAGTTAATTTTGGAAAGGAGCGTTCACCACTGCAGTTGGTAACCATTAGAGTTAAATAAATCTTCAACGCGATCTCGACATTAGGAGAACAAGACCCAAAAGAATTATCAACTCTCAGACGATACAATGTCATCTCGTAAAGGTCTTGTTGAGATCCAGCAACAGTACAGCCGGGTTGGACCGCAACAGCATTGATCCAATATTTCCCAAAATATATAAGGTACGTCAAGTTTGCAGTATATTGACAGGCCAACATTCGCTGCAGATTTATCTTTACTTAATGTTATGATAACCCCTCGAATGCTGGTCTGTAAATGTGCCGGCAACTTAACGTACACCTATTGAATACACACCAGCAGAGCGGTTGCTTCTGAAAATAAAAAAACTATTTTATACCCCTTTGTCATCACGATATATTATTATACTCAGTACCCTACCAACGTACTACTGGCTTACTCATGAGTACAGATACTATTGATAAGAGGCCAAAACTCACACTTAGATTCAGCTGTGTACTTGTGCCTCGACCACCATTAAACCTTTTTTCTGTTATTGATATTTAATATAATCTATACTACTAAACTTTTATCTGCATTAACAGGTTAAGTATATTATGTATTACACACCCCTAACTTACCCTACAGACAGTCAAGGAAATACACATTTTAACCCGTCCGCTGCAATTGGCACGGATTTGGCTTTCACTGGTAGCCTGGTGAACTTATACTCCCAGGTCTTTCTCTGCCTCTGTGGTGGATAGTGGAGTGTTTCCCATATGGTACTGATGTGCTGGATATCCCCTCCCAAGGTGCAGGACTACATTTTTCTTCATTGAATTGTAGCAGCCACTTTTTGCTCCACTCCTGTAGCTTGGTGAGGTCTTCTTGTAGGAAATCCGTAGTCAAGGGGTTAAGAGAATCCATCGCCAGGACCTTCATGCTATTCAATTTACACATGTTTATGTCTGCTGGAGCCTTGGGTCCAGCTGCAACACCCACAAGTCCGGATCTGGACCGCGGGCCGCCAGTTGGGAACCCCTGGACTATATGCCGTATATGGTGTACTACAATGCCAGGCTTATTATACTATGCCCTAGTGAAGTTTCCTATATTTTCTTATCCCGGAAGCAGCGACGGGCCAGATTTGTGCCGTGATATAAACCCCCCAAAATAGATGATACATAATCTGATCACAAATGCTTTGATATATATTATGGAATGGTTTGTGTGAGGGATGATTTTTTTTCATTTTTCTCGCTTAGAGGGACCATTAAGAGACATGATCCCCGCAGCTACTGGGTTATATATAGTAATATCTTATATAATAATATTACAAAAAATTGGGAAAATGAGTAATTATTTTGTCTCGGCCTTCTGTGCCTAAGGGCAAAAAATTTAGTTACTAATTTTTTACATTCCCGCGGGGCCTGTAGAACGTACTAAATGTGCTACTAGGTTAACCCCTTGAATGCGGATTTCCTACAGTTAGACATCACCAAGCTACTGAAATGGAGCAAAAAGTGGCTGCTACAATTCAATGAAGAAAAATGTAAAGTCCTGCACCATGGGAGGGGATATCCAGCACACCAATACCACATGGGAAAACACTCCACTATCCATCACAGAGGCAGAGAAAGACCTGGGAGTGTATGTTACCAGGCTACCAGTGAAGGGATATCCAGCACACCAATACCACATGGGAAAACACTCCACTATCCACCACAGAGGCAGAGAAAGACCTGGGAGTGTATGTTACCAGGCTACCAGTGAAGGGATATCCAGCACACCAATACCACATGGGAAACACTCCACTATCCACCACAGAGGCAGAGAAAGACATGGGACTATATGTTACCAGGCTACCAGTGAAGGGATATCCAGCACACCAATACCACATGGGAAACACTCCACTATCCACCACAGAGGCAGAGAAAGACCTGGGACTGTATGTTACCAGGCTACCAGTGAAGGGATATCCAGCACACCAATACCACATGGGAAACACTCCACTATCCACCACAGAGGCAGAGAAAGACCTGGGACTATATGTTACCAGGCTACCAGTGAAGGGATATCCAGCACACCAATACCACATGGGAAACACTCCACTATCCACCACAGAGGCAGAGAAAGACCTGGGACTATATGTTACCAGGCTACCAGGGAAGGCCAAATCCGTGCCAATCACAGCGGACGGGTTAAATCGACACTGAGTCACTTGGGGCCATAATGAAGCAATACCCTTATACTGACTCACTATGTTACATAATAAGAACCACTACCAGGGCTGCACATATGAATCTTACCAGGGCACACACTAAGAATTATTTGTCCTGGTACAGTGTGGCTAATTCTTCTGGCTCCGTGGTGTAGTGGTTAGCATGCCTACCTATGAATCTGCCGGCCAGGGTTGGAATCCCCCTCCCTGGACAGTCATTTAATTGTAGCCCACTTATGAATTTTCCCCCAGAACATTTGAGTAAGAGTTAATTTTGTCATAGGTATGTAGGTGAGTAAGGTTATGTGATGTTCATCCTTCCTTTCTGGCGGGCTAGATGTACCAAGTGTTAGACCTTAATGTATAGCTATCTAGTCTCTCTCTCTCTCTCTCTCTCTCTCTCTCTCTCTCTCTCTCTCTCTCTCTCTCTCTCTCTCTCTCTCTCTCTCTCTCTCTCTCTCTCTCTTCCTCCTTCCTTCCTTCCTTCCTTCCCAGTGTTCCTTCGTCCACCCTCAGACCTTCCTTCCTTCCCAGTGTTCCTTCGTCCAGCCTCATACCTTCCTTCCTTCCTTCCCAGTGTTCCTTCATCCAGTCTCATACCTTCCTTCCTTCCTTTTCATTGTCATTCTCCCTTGTGATGTTTTCCTTTCCTTCCTCCAGTGTGCCCCTGAGAGCTCCCTGCAGCACAGCGAGTCTCTTCTTGGACGGGTCAGAGGCACAGAAGATGTAGCCAGACTTGCCGGCCAAACCCGAGGGTGAGTACACACCTTGAGACACTTATGTTAGCCTGTCTGTCTGCCTCAACAACCCTCAACTCGTACAGGAAACTGTTAATTAAAAGATGAGACACTTTTTGTTAGTCTGTCTACTTAAAATTAGTCTTGTCTTGGTCTGTTTACTTGGTCTAGACACAGAAAGTAATGACATCAAGATAATTATGGAACAACAATGAGAATAAGTCACACACCTGCCCAAAAAATACTCAGACTCGTGTGAATGTGTGTATATATATATATTAACACATACTGTATTCGACGGCTCATAAGACGCACTTTTTTTCCCCAAAACTGTCCCTAAAAATCATCCTGCATCTTGCAAGGTCAAGGTTCAGCTTTGGGTTAGTGGCTAGGTAGGTCTTAGGGCTGTATTCTTAAATTAAACTTCTGTAACCACAGTAAAAAGCAGTGGCTCATATTCATCAACACAAGCAGAGAGAGATCGTCGCTGCCCCACCAGGGCGCAAAGCCCTCCTGGACCCCCCACGGATCCCAACGGAGTGATTCTCCATATCTACCAATAAATCTTCCCTTGTGTAATGATAGGCTAGGTTAAGTTATGTATTAGATTAGGTGTAGGCATGTTTGGGTGCCAGGTGGAGACCCAATAATGCTGTCCTTAGTAAATAAATAGTGACGAGTTGAAGTTCAATAGTCACTCCGTAATGTTTATGACACATTTTACATATAGCTACCATTTGCAGCGGCTATGAAATGAGTACTAAAATCAACAATTCCATCTCATAGAAAAAAGCCTCCTGAACACGATGGTGTATACAGATTTTTCATAAAACGCCAAATAAGTGAAGCACGGAACTATTTATAAAAACATTTCACATCATCCCCTCGGGGGCGGTGCGAGGGTAAACTGGTTTGCGGCAGTTTGTGGGCCTCGTTGCCTTGACAACCCTCGCCTTGCCTTGCTTTTCGTGTAATAATAATCCTTGGTATGCACTTATTCACAACGTCGTAGTGAGTGAATGAGTCTTAATTGCTTGCAAGGATAGCCTACTGATGTCCTTTTAATAAACATGGCATCATTATAGTCACCTGGCCATGTTTGGGTTCATGCTAATCACAGTATCTTTCCTTTTTAATAGTATCACAAGTATCCTTTGTTTCATTTTCCATTAATCTGATATTTTCTTTATGTTATCACAATTCAGTGTCCAACGATTATCTTCCTGAACGTGCCTGTACATTTGCAGGAGAGGCTTACATAACTGAATCTTATAGATCTTGGCCTCCTCTTTCCAATGGTGCATTTGTTTTGTAGCTGTGATGAATAGTTTTTGAGATATAGTGGTTAAAAGAGATCCCCCTCCCCCGCTGGGCTGCCCGAGTGCACCTTGGGGGATAGTCTCGTTGCGAGCACTCAGCAAGGAAAGGGTTAAAAGGGATGGTGCTGAAAACAGGAACAGCGGATACTATGCCGGCAACAGGAACGGGGTGCGAGCCTCGGCAGCTTGTATGCTCTCCTGGGCATGACTGACTCACGTTCACCCTCCATCTTGGACGATACATTGGGTTAGCTTCCCTTTGGTGCCTCAAGAATAGGGAAACTGTGGCTGCTAAACCCTGGTGCCAAGCCTGCACCTCCAGCATAATAACTGGTTGAGGGAGTCTCCCTAACAACCGTAACACAGTGATTCGTGTTTTGTGTCATTTATCATTGATATTTGTTAGTAAAATTACTTTTATTTTGTATAAAATAACAGCTATAATGTTTTCTGGTAATATTTGGGTGGGATATGGGATGCATAAATGGTATTCATATTAATTTCAATGGAGGGGAAGTTCGTTTTGGTTTACGAGTGTTTTGTCATGCCGGCAAAAATTCCCCAACAAATTAACCCCTTCAACACAAGGACGCCAGATATCAAGCGTCCTTTTGTGCCCCGTACCATATCCGGGGACGCGCATACTGCGTCCTGGCTTGCTTTAGCCAATATACGAGTTATTTTATCTCTATATTTATGCTAACATCTCAAAATTATCAATTAATTTGTTTCTTTATGTGCACCATTCAATTCTGCATGTTTTCATATAATTATAATACATGATGATTATGTTGAGTTTATGGCTGAAAACTTGTTATGTTCAATAGCGACATTTGAAATTTGCCACGCATGGCGATCTTGGATACGGCGTGGGGCGCTGTTTTGGCCTGGCCGTAGTGAAAGGGTTAAACTCATAAACTGACTGTATCTTTAAATTTCTGCCGCTTGTAACGGACTGAGTCCCCCCCCCAAAAAAAAATTAGCCCATTATATCCAGGCTCTACTGTACCTTGGTAGTGTAGTGCATAACAGCAATGGGTCTCAACAGGCCTGGCAGACCATGGTGTTGTGGAGTCACTCAGTACAAATATATTACATTGTCAATATCTAGGTAGGCAGGGAAATTTAAGTCCCCTGTGTGTGTGTGTGTGTGTGTGTGTGTGTGTGTGTCATGTAATATTATACGTTCTCTCTCTCTCTCTCTCTCTCTCTCTCTCTCTCTCTCTCTCTCTTTCCTCCACTTACCTTCTTCCTCTTCCTTACCTCCTTCCTCCCTCCATTTGGTTATCTCTCTCTCCCTTCCTTCCTTCCTCCTCCTTTCTTTATCTTCCTCTGCTCATTACATTTTCTCTTCCTTCTTCCTCTTCCTTCCCTTCTTCCTCCCTCCATTTGGTTCTCCCTTTTTTCCTCCTCCTCCTCTTCTTCCTCTTTCTTCCTCATTTGGTCTCTCTCTCTTTCCTCCCTTCTATTTCTAATTTCTTCTCCATTTTCCTTCACTTACCTCCTTCCATTTAGTTCTCTCCCTTCCTTCCTTCCTCTTCTTTCTCTTCCTCGGATCATCACATTTTCTCTTCCTTGCCTCCTTCCTCCCTCCATTTGGTTATCTCCCTTCCTTCCTTCTCCTTCCTTCCTCCTCCTTTATTCTCTCTTTCTCTGATCATCACATTTTTTCTTCCTTCCTATTTCTCTCATATTTCTCTTTTTTTAGCACAGTTTCTCCTCCTCCTGTTATTGCATCTTCATTTGGTATAGGTCTCTCTCTCTCTCTCTCTCTCTCTCTCTCTCTCTCTCTCTCTCTCTCTCTCCAATCCATTAATGGAGTTATTCTCCTCAGGTGTGTGTTGATGCTGGGACCAAGAAGAAGAAGAAGAAGAAGAGGAAGAGGAGGAAGAAGATGATAATGACAACAGAAGATCAGAAGAAGAAGACGAGGAGGAGGAATGGAAGAAGAGAATAATACACACACACACACACACACACACACATGACAAACACCTTTTTAGATATTTTTCATTTTTATTAGTCCATACAACATACATTAGCTATATACATATTATACAACATATGCATAACTATATACATTAGACCATAGAGTGAGTGAGTGAGAGACACTCGAGAGGTGCCCCCCCCCCCCCCCTCTCTCTCTCTCTCTCTCTCTCTCTCTCTCTCTCATCTCACCTCACCACAGCTCACAGGACCCCACAGATGTACCCCTCACAGTATGTCGACAACCCCCCACAGACACATACCCCCCCAGCCTCATGAAGGACCCCCTCCTCCCTCCCTCCCCCCCTAGCCAAAATAGCCTTATCATTGTTACTATGTGTATGTATGTATGTGTGTTTTTCTATTAATAAAAAGTTAATTTGTAATGTTTGTGTGTTATATTCCTATGAGAGAGGAAAAGGTAAAGAGGGAGAGACAGAATGTAATGAGAAGAATAAGAGAGAGAGGAGGTAAGGGAAGGAGAGAGATGAGAGAAGGAAAATAAAGAATGAAAGAACTGAAGAAATTTACCAATAAAAGAGAGAGAGAGAGAAAGGTATCAGAAGGGAGAGAGAGAGAGAGAGAGAGAGAGAGAGAGAGAGAGAGAGAGAGAGGGGAAAAGGTAAAGAGGGAGAGAAAACGAAATGAGAAGCAAGAGAGAGAGAGAGAGAGGTAAGGCAAGGTAAGGTAAGGTAAGGCAGGGTAAGGTAAGATAAGAAGATACAAACAAAATAAACTGTTAACTGTATGTACCTAGCTAACCGTATGAGACTGTGTTATATATACTCTATAACAAAGGGAATATTATTTTAGCAGAGAGAAAGAAAGAGAGAAAGAAAGCTCGCTCTAAACTGTATTTAGCAAACTGTATATGTCTACCCAGTGAGAGGAAGCTGAACTCTACAACACAAGCAATATTATCTGAACAGAGAGAAAGAAAGCTAGTTCTAAACTGTATAAAACTAACTATCTCAACTGTAGGCGAACTGACCTCAACTATACAGTAAACCCTGGATCTAACGGACCCGCTTAATAACGGACCCGCTCATAATGGATTTCGGATATAACGGACAAGGTCAGAGGGTGAGAAATCCACGGGAACCGACCGAGAATAGTTTTTCAACCACCCGCTTCTGGTAACTACAACAGCTTAACCATATACATGTACAGTAAACCCTGGATATAACAGACCCGCTTATAATGGATTTCGGATATAACGGAGGTCAGAAAAAGTTGGAAAGTTTGGTTTAGTGGGCGCAACATCTGTGGTCATATGCCAGAGAGAGACAGAAGGGGAAGGAATTATAGAAGGCAACAGACCCCAGGAGACGGGACACAACCCCCGATTAATACCTGGTACCCATTCACTCCTGGGTGGACAGGGGCGTAGGGTATCAGAAAAGCCACCCAAATTTTTCAACTCCATCTGGGAATCGAACCCGGGCTCTAAAGGTTGTGAGCCGAGTGTGCTAACCACTGCACCACGAAGCCCCGAGGGTCAGAAATCCATGGGGACTGATCAAGAATGTTTTTTGTAAACTGCGCCCGGTAAGTAGCCACCTTGTCCTCCGCCCTTTATCTGCTGCCCCATCCTTGGGTTCCAGTAGTCTGCCTCAGCCCACCCCATGAAATATATTCCTCCTCGTGGTTTCCATTGACTCAGTGTGTCGTGGATTGGCCCAGCCCACTGTGTCATGGACTCGCTCAACACAAGTACAGTAAACCTTCAATATAACAAACTAATTTGGGGGGAACTTAGTTCGTTAGTGCCGAAAGTCCATTATAAGCGGCGAAGATTTTAAAAAACGTAAAATAATCAAACAACAAACCCAGTAAACGCAGGTATGTATATATATTTTTTTTATCGTGTATGTTGTGTGCACGGTGTCTGTACGGCCACACTTGGCGACAGACTCCGAGGCACTGAGGTTGCCAGGTTGCCAGTGGGTCTTGCAGGATTGTTACAGGTATGGGTAAAATTTTACAAGTGCGCCAATCTCGCACTGGCAGACTAAACCTTTTTTTGGGGGGGATAGTTTTCGGTGTGTTATGAAATAATCTGCTAACTGTTTCTGTCACAAATAATTAAATGAAGAACGTATTTATACCACAGGAAAGTCTTATGCATCAATCCAGGACGTAAATGTAATGGAAAATAGCCAAGTGTTTGTGAGTGTTGGTACAGGCACAGCTTAAAGAATGTCGAGGGGGCTAGACCCTCACTTAGGTAGGTTAGGTTAAGTTATTTTTGCTTAGTGTAAATTTATTGGGCACGTTGTGGAAGGCAGGAATACACAGCTGGGAAGGGACATGGCGGCAGCGTGTTCCGAGAAATACCTCCTCGCAGAAATAAGTCACTCTGGTGTCCATCACGCATGCGCACTGGGGGAATACATGGCAGGAAAAACATTAATTAGCCTGGTTTTGTTCTAGTTTATCCACTTGTGATCTTTGTGGGTTGTGAGTGAAATATAAAGGGTTTTGTTCAGTGGGCGCAACATCTGTGGTCATATGCCGGAGAGAGACAGAAGGGGAAGGAATTATAGGAGAAGGGAACAGATCCCAGGAGACGGTACACAACCCTCGATTAATACCTGGCACCCATTCACTGCTGGGTGGACAGGGGCGTAGGGTATCGGAAAAGCCGCCCAAATTTTTCAACTCCGCCCAGGAATCGAACCCGGTGTGAAATATAGAAACTAAGCAACCTGAACATTTCTCTCAGCAAGTTATTTTACAGGTGCTGTGTACACCAGGCATTGGAAAGGCAATCATTTAATTATGTGACAGAAACAGTTAGCACATTATTTCATAACACACCAGAAACTACAAAAAAAAGTTTTGTCTGCCAGTGTGAGATTGGTGCAATTTTTTTTTTTTTTTTTTTTTACAACAGAGGAGACAGCTCAAGGGCACAAAAAAAGTAAACAATAATAAAAAAAGTCCACTACTCACTGCACTTGTAAAATTCTACCCATACCCGTAACAATATGACCCCCACGCAAGACCCCACTCACAACCTAGCAACCTCAGTGCCTCGGAGTGCGTTGCCAAGTGGGCTGTGCGGCCCTATAGACAACGATTAATACCTGGTACCCATTCACTCCTGGGTGGACAGGGGCGTAGGGTATCAGAAAAGCCACCCAAATTTTTCAACTCCATCTGGGAATCGAACCCGGGCTCTAAAGGTTGTGAGCCGAGTGTGCTAACCACTGCACCACGAAGCCCCGAGGGTCAGAAATCCATGGGGACTGATCAAGAATGTTTTTTGCAAACTGCGCCCGGTAAGTAGCCACCTTGCCCTCCGCCCTTTATCTGCTGCCCCATCCTTGGGTTCCAGTAGTCTGCCTCAGCCCACCCCATGAAATATATTCCTCCTCGTGGTTTCCATTGACTCAGTGTGTCGTGGATTGGCCCAGCCCACTGTGTCATGGACTCGCTCAACACAAGTACAGTAAACTTTCAATATAACAAACTAATTTGGGGGGAACTTAGTTCGTTAGTGCCGAAAGTCCATTATAAGCGGCGAAGATTTTAAAAAACGTAAAATAATCAAACAACAAACCCAGTAAACGCAGGTATGTATATATATTTTTTTTATCGTGTATGTTGTGTGCACGGTGTCTGTACGGCCACACTTGGCGACAGACTCCGAGGCACTGAGGTTGCCAGGTTGCCAGTGGGTCTTGCAGGATTGTTACAGGTATGGGTAAAATTTTACAAGTGCGCCAATCTCGCACTGGCAGACGAAACCTTTTTTTGGGGGGGATAGTTTTCGGTGTGTTATGAAATAATCTGCTAACTGTTTCTGTCACAAATAATTAAATGAAGAACGTATTTATACCACAGGATAGTCTTATGCATCAATCCAGGACGTAAATGTAATGGAAAATAGCCAAGTGTTTGTGAGTGTTGGTACAGGCACAGAATGTTGAGGGGGCTAGACCCTCACTTAGGTAGGTTAGGTTAAGTTATTTTTGCTTAGTGTAAATTTATTGGGCACGCGTTGTGGGGCGCGGGAATACACAGCGCGGGAAGGGACATGGCGGCAGCGTGCGTGTTCCGAGAAATACCTCCTCGCAGAAATAAGTCACTCTGGTGTCCATCATGCATGTGCACTGGGGGAATACATGGCAGGAAAAACATTAATTAGCCTGGTTTTGTTCTAGTTTATTCACTTGTGATCTTTGTGGGTTGTGAGTGAAATATAAAGGGTTTTGTTCAGTGGGCGCAACATCTGTGGTCATATGCCGGAGAGAGACAGAAGGGGAAGGAATTATAGGAGAAGGGAACAGATCCCAGGAGACGGTACACAACCCTCGATTAATACCTGGTACCCATTCACTGCTGGGTGGACAGGGGCGTAGGGTATCGGAAAAGCCGCCCAAATTTTTCAACTCCACCCAGGAATCGAACCCGGTGTGAAATATAGAAACTAAGCAACCTGAACATTTCTCTCAGCAAGTTATTTTACAGGTGCTGTGTACACCAGGCATTGAAAAGGCAATCATTTAATTATGTGACAGAAACAGTTAGTAGATTATTTCATAACACACCAGAAACTTCAAAAAAAAGTTTCGTCTGCCAGTGAGAGATTGGCGCAATTTTTATTTTTTTTTACAAGAGGAGACAGCTCAAGGGCACCAAAAAATGTAAACAATAATAAAAAATAAGCCTGCTACTCGCTGCACTTGTAAAATTCTACCCATACCCATAACAATATGACCCCCACGCAAGACCCCACTCACAACCTAGCAACCTCAGTGCCTCGGAGTGCATCGCCAAGTGGGCTGTGCGGCCCTATAGACAACGTGCACACAACATACACAATAAAAAATATATATGCCTACGTTTACTCCTTCGTCGTTTTATTATTTTACGTTTTTTTTAAATCTTCGCCGCTTATAACAGACTTTCGGCCCTAACGGACTAAGTTCCCCCAAAATTGAGTGTGTATCAAGACACCTCTCCACCCGAAATTGACCTCTCTTTTGGCTACTCTTTACTTTTATCTTTTATAGGAGCGGCGAGTAGCAGGCTTTTTTTTTGTACTCCTTACTGCCCTTGAGACGTGTCCTCTGATGTGAAAAAAATAAATGAATAAATAGAAATGAAAATTAGTCCGTTATATCGAGGGTTTACTGTACTTGTGTTGAGCGAGTCCATAACACCGTGGGCCGGGCCAATCCGCTACCCACTGAGTCAAACGCACCATCGAAATTGTATGTAAATCTATGTGTGTAACTGTATGTATCTAACTGTATGTGACTTTAAGCTTAACTATTTATACACTTCTCTGTTCCTTCCCTTCCCTTCCCTTTCCTTCCCTTCCCTATCCTTTCCCTTCCCTTTTCAATAACTTGACTTGACTGGACTGCTCCTTCATACTGTGACCTCCTTGACCTCTTGTGACCTTTCCTTGGACTGGGGTGACTGGTGCTTGAGTCTTCCAAGATGGCCTTCCTTCCTTTCTTCTGTTCTCCCTTCGTTCTTCAGAGCTGTGGATAAAGACGGTTATTAATATATTTTTTCATTATTATTATTTTTTATTATTTTTATTCTTCTCTCTCTCTCTCTCTCTCTCTCTCTCTCTCTCTCTCTCTCTCTCTCTCTCTCTCTCTCTCTCTCTCTCTCTCTCTCTCTCTCTCTCTCTCTCTCTCTCTCTCTCTCTCTCTCTCTCTCTCTCTCTCTCTCTCTCTCTCTCTCTCTCTCTCTCTCTCTCTGTCTTATCTCCTCGTTCCTCCATATCTTTAATTTTATCTGTTTCTCCCTTTATCGTCCTTTCTCTCTCTCTTCCTTCCTTTCCTTTCCTTCCTTTACTTTCCTGCCCATTCCTTCCCTTCCCTATCATTTCCTCTCCTCTCCTTTCCCTTCCCTTTCCTTTCTTTCTTTCCCTTTGCTTTCCTTTCCTTTCCTTCCGTTCCCTTCCCTTTCCTTCCCTATCATTTCCTCTCCTCTCCTTTCCTTTCCCTTCCATAAAACAGCTCCCAGAGGGTTTAGGGTTGGGGAGCATATTTAAACTACTCCAACCGAACTTTACGACCTACTAACGGCCCCCTCGACCCCCCTCTTCTAACCAGGGGGGCCTACGCCCCCCCCTGGAACCCCCCCCACATGTATATGTGTCTTATTTCAGCAAGGAGGTATTTCTTGCAACACTGGCTGCAGCACTGCCGCGGCCGCCGCCAGAGGAGGCGACGCGCCTCCATAAACATTATCCCCTATTTGCAAGAGTGAAAAAAAAAGTCCTTGAATTGGATTTTCAAAGCTTTTCCATGACTGTTTAAGGTTTGTAGAAAAGATATATGAAGAGATGCTGATGTTTCATAAGGTAGGTAATGAGATACTGGCACGGACCTAAAACGAATCTTAACCGTCCTCTCTTCCTTTCCTCCCCAGTCAAAATACATCTTCCCTTCCTTCCTTCCTCCTCCCCATTCTGTCCTCCCTTCCTTCCTTTCCTCCCCAGTTGAAATACGTCTTCCTTCCCTCCCTCTCCCTTCACTGTCCTCCCTCAAAGAAATTCCTCCCCAGCTCCCATCTCTTCTTCTTGGGTGTTTTATGGGGCTAGTTAGGCTGTGGGGCCACAGCCTCTAGAGCCCCGAGCTCCCATCTCTCTCCCTCCTCCACCATGGCGCTTGTTTTCCCCCTATTTTCTCCTCTTCCACAGCCTCCACATGCTTCCTGCACTCGCCACAGACGGCACGGAGTGGCTTTTCCAACACGGCACTCGTCTCCCTCATCTTGGCGGCATAAAGCACGGGTAAAAGGTAGAAATATGGACTCAGCGGGGTTGGTTTAGGTCCCCGCTCTCTCTCTTGCTCTTGGTGTACAGGTGACCCGCTGGAGAGTCAGGCCTTTGCATCGGCACAACCTGTAAAAATAAAACAACACAAGCAGTATCCATTACAAATCTTCCAATTCCCTATTTCTTGCACACCACATCTTTTCCAGAAAGCTCTTCATGGCTTCTATAATTCTATCATTTGCTTCATCACTCAGTCCCAGCAGCAGCAGCATCCATTCCCTCTCTGTCCTTGCAATCCTCCCATTCACATCCCAGCCCATCAGTGCCATCATCTCCATCTTTGCAATCCTCCCATTCACATCCCAGCCCATCTCACTCAGTGCCACCCTCATCATCTCCGTCCTTTCTCTCCGGTACCTCCCACACACCCCATGCACGACAGTTTCCTCCACACCCCTGTCACACATTGCTGCGGGACTCAGACGACCTGTAATTTCTT
>NC_066549.1:49700-93404 GCF_024679095.1 Eriocheir sinensis
ACCCGGGAAGCTCCACGAACATGAGGAAAACATGGACACAGCAAGAGGCGCAGGCGAAAACCGTTAAGACCAAACTTTGGACCGGTATAGCTCAATAACGAAAAAACCTATTTTGATTCTGACAGCGCCATCGTGTTCTCCGGTAAACTCTACACCTTGTATCAGTTGCTCATCAAGAAATATCAAGAAATAAAAAAAAAGAACCAAACGCGTCTTAAGTTAAATTTGAAACCGTCAAATTATAGCTCATGTCGGTTCAACTCGTGATACTTATTTCCATAAACGTATCTTCACTAGTAAAGGCGTGACAGGTGGTTAAAGAAATGACGTGTTATCTCCAAAACTTAAGGTCGTAGCGCAGATTCGAGACCAGCGTTGTATTCCTCGCTAAATTCTAAAACTTTCATTATCTATCGACGAATGAGAAAAAATAGATATTAAACGATGAACGTTGGATCAAAGTTAAAAAAAACCGCGAAAAACAGATCATAAGAACTCCATAACTATTAGTCGTAGCGTCATTCTGAAGGCACCAGCGTGTTCCCCGTAACTGGTTCTCCCAGGCGACAATTGGGCATACAAAACTTTACAGTATTAAAGGACTTATAAGCCTTCAAAGTTTCAGCACGTTTTTTTAAATCGTGGATATCTCCGTCAGTTTTAGGCCTAGCGCAATTCTGATAGCACCAGAAATTCTAATATTGTTTTCTTCACGTCTATGAACCTCTCTGATCAAGCTGGAGGCAAGAATAACGAAACTTGCATATTTGAAAAAAGATGGTTTTAGAGGAGGTGAAATTCTGGCCGTAAACACCGGAGAGTTTCATAACGGTGGAAACACAAAATCGTTCATAGCTCCGTTAATACTCTACCGATCGGATTCTAATAAGCATCAAAATGTTCAGCGTCGAATTCTACACCAGCTGAGTGCAACGAACACGAGAAAAAACGAGAGGATAAAATTGAGGGTTACGACCATTTCTCAGAATATAGCTAATAACTTCTATAATAATTGAGCTAGCGCAAAACCAAGACCAGAAATGGCTTCCTTGTGATGTGCCCTCTCAAAATCATGCCCGACATTAAGACATTACTTAGATATGGATGCAGGAATCGATGCAGAAACAAAACATTCTGATCAACGCCTTGGCTAGGATATCTTGATACCTAATAAAATTATCTCTATTCTGAAGACGCCACGTTATTCTCCGTCAAATTTTACATTAGATATCAGTTGGTCAATAATACACAAGCAAAATAAGCAAAAAAAGCTATCTTTGGAAATACGCGTCAAATCTTAAATCTGACAACGTCAAAATATAGGGCGTGTCGGGTCACATCGAGATAATTAATTTCATAAACATATCTGCAGTAGTTAAGGCGTGACAGGCGGTTAAAATATGACATGCTCTCTCCGAAACTAAAGGTGGTAGCGCAGATCTGAGACCAGCGTTGTATTTCTCGTCAAATTTCAACAATTTTATTATTTATTGCCGAAGGATAAATAATACGTAATAAGCGAGTGACGTTAGGTCAAATGTCGCAAAAGTGCGAAATTTCAAATCAATATATCTCTATACCCATTAGTGGTAGCGTAATTCTGAAAGTACCAGCGTGTTCCTCGGAATTGTTTCTACTAGTTGCTAATCAGGCATATTGCAAAACGCATTGATTCAAGAGTTATAGGCCTAGAAAGTTTTCGAAGGGTCTCACAAAACCGTTCATAACTCCGTCAGTTTTAGGCCTATCGCAATTCTGATAGCACCAGAAATTTTAGTATGTTTTTCTTTACGTATATCAACCTCTCTCATCAAACTGGAAGAAGGAATAACGATTTTTCAATTTTTAAACTTTTTCGTGTTAAGGCCTCGCGGGGGAAATGTGGTAGTTTAGCCCCGTAGAGTTGCCGAGGAGGTGTGAAATCTTTACCTGCTTATATCTCCGTCTGTGCCGCACGTAGAGCATCTTTAAGGACACCAAAAGATTGCTCGTAAAATTACCTTTATTTCCAGTGCCAAGAGGGTAAGAATTGTTTAGGAAATACTGAATGGCAGCGTCTTAGAGTTAGCGACAGAAAATAAATCGTATCACCTTTAATACTCCCCGTAGAGGATTTCTGAGGATACGATCGAGCGCCTTCTCAAGAAATTGGGTGGATGAGGATATTTCTAAACATCTAGAGGGCGAGCAGAAAACCAACCTGCAAGACTTGCTGAGAACAATAAGGAAAGAAAAGGAAAGTAAAAGAGTCGAAATAGCGCAGAAGCGTCGACCTGGCCAACAGCACCTGTACCTACCAGGGCAAAAGGGTTCAGTTTATATAAGAAAATATCGCTTATGTCATTGCCCTGCGATGGAAGTGGTCACGTGTAATGGTATCAACCCAGAGGCTCGGTTAGCTTTAAGTTCTATAACGCTATTTGCAAAATTAACTAAATAAAGTTGGTTGTCGGCCACAATTAATGGAGGGGCTGTTAATGGATTGCTTTGTAAGAGAATACGAGAAAACATACCTCTCACAACGCAACTAACGGATAGAGTAGTAGTAGTAGTAGTAGTAGTGTTCCGACCTCACACGGGAAGGACATGGTCTTACTACTCTTCTCGTTATCGGTGCTAAGTGCAATGTGCCCTCCAGCACTACGATACAGTGCAACGGACTTATACCGCCTGCGACGTGCCTCTGCCTACCCGCCAGTGAAAATGATCAAGAAACTAAACTCTTCCGAAACCGCAGTGCGAGAAAAGACTCACAAACAAGCTTGACGAGGTTATCACTACCATCAAGTCCACCAGTGCCGACGTTGTGGCGATAACAGAAGCATGGCAGATAATTCCAGAAGTTTGCAGCATCACCGACTACCAACTATTTCATCGCCTCAGGACAGGCAAGCGAGGTGGGGGGGTTAGTGCTTTACTGCACCCCCCCTCCTTCCGGTGGAGCCCCCTGAGGGTGTCGAAACCCTCTGGGTGAGGCTGTCCCCCCCCTCCCACCCCCGCAACGTTGCCTCGATGCTCATCTGCCTTGTGTATCATCCTCCTCGTGCTGCCTCCGCCTCCACGCTAATCGACCACATCATAGAAAACATGGACCAACAGCGCACACTTTTTCCGTCAGCAAAAGTAATGGTTTGTGGTGACTTCAATCAGCTTAAAACTAGTGACATAGAAGAACAACTAAACCTCACACAGGTGGTTAATTTCCTCACACACGGCCCAAACACCTTAGATCTAATCCTCACTGACCTGGCGCACCTCTACCTTCCCCCTAGGCCCCTCCCCCCCATGGGACGGAGCACACACCTCTCAGTCCTGTGGACACCTGCACCCACCATTTCCAGCAAGGCTCCACCCATCACCAAGACCTACAGGCCGGCGGTAACGGATTCAGCCACCCGTTCTTTCGGACAGTGGATCACGCACCACCGCTGGACTGAGGTTCTCACCGTGGAAGATGTCCATGACAAGTGGAAACGCTACACCGCCACCATCACCACAGCCTACCAACACTTCTTCCCATTGAAAGCACGAAGAGTCCATCCCTCAGACATCCCTTGGATCACACCCAGGATGAAACATATAGTCCTCTTTTCCTTCTTATTTCAGTTTTTAGCCTGTCTGTCATCCATCTCGGGTAATTACCTGTTGACCTGACTTCCCTGTGAGGTATAAACTGTTTATGTCCTAATTTAATCTCCCTGACCAGACTATTGTACTCACCCTTCAAGCTACTGACCTGACTAGTGACCTCACCAGAGATTACCGCCCCTCCCTGCTCTGGGTCCTGACCTACTTCTGATCTCACTCCCCTAAGCTTCTGCAGCTGATTTCTTAACCCCTCATAGTCTGCCTTCCTGAAGTCAGGTATTAATGTGCTGTTACTGCTTACTCCATCCTCCCATTTAATATTAAATCTAATTTCCTTATGATCACTGTTACCTAATGAATCCCCAACCTCAATGTTGCTTATTATGTCCTCTCTATTAGTTAACGACAAATCCAAAATATTTTCTTCCCTCGTTGGTGTTCTAATTAACTGCTTAAGGAAACTATCCTGTATCACATCTAACAAATCCTGTGCCTCTTGGTCTCCGGATAAAGTATCCCGCTCTATGTTCCTATAATTGAAATCCCCAATTACACACACACATTCCTGTATCTTGACGCCCTACTGATATCTTGTAAAAGGGGTTGGCTACTGTCCCTGGTAAGGTTGGGCGGTCTGTAGAGTACTCCGATGACAAGCTTCTCCTTCCTACCTATTGTTTCTACCCAGAGGGATTCTGTATTGCTATCTTCCTTGATTAAGTTGTTAATGACACACTTAAGATTGTCCCTGACGAAGAGTGCGACCCCACCCCCCTTCCTGCCTATTCGATCTGGCTGTATATATGTTTATTTATCCCGTTATAAGCTGTCTATGGCCATGGGAAGACCTCCACCTACTGTCATATGCCTGTACCTTCCTTACGACTGCTGGAGAACAAATGTATCATGCCTATAACGTAAGAAAGGAAGGAAAAGAGAGGCGGCCTTAGTTGAATCTAGCGGGCCAGGGAGGGCGATGCCAGCTATACGACAACTCCTTCAGACACAACAATAAAATGACGTTTAGGAGCTCAGATCAATCCTTTCCGCTCGTATAACCTACACCAACAGTTAGGCTTCATGCACAGTGTTTGCTTGGGTACGGTAACTGACGTGAGTGTGATTGTGTTCAGCCAGAAGCCGGGTGACACAATGTACTGGGAAGGCCTGACTGGAAGTGTATTGGACTGGCTGCGGGGAGACGGTGGGCGGGGCATGCGGCGGGGAGGGGAGGCTGTATTTACGCTGATTTATCCTTTTATGAGCTGTTTATGGCGATGGGAAGACCTCCACGAACACTATTATACCTGCAGCTTCCTTAACAGTGATGGAAAACTAATGTATCACGCCCAAACGCCCACACACACGGGAGTTCACGGGTGCGCTGGGCGGGGAGGGGAGGCTGTATATACGCTGATTTACCCTTTATGAGCTGTTTATGGCGATGGGAAGACCACCACGTACAATATTATACCTGCAGCTTCCTTAACAGTGATGGAAAACTAATGTATCACGCCCAAACGCCCACACACACGGGAGTTCACGGGTGCGCTGGGCGGGGAGGGGAGGCTGTATATACGCTGATTTACCCTTTATGAGCTGTTTATGGCGATGGGAAGACCTCCACGTACAATATTATACCTGCAGCTTCCTTAACAGTGATGGAAAACTAATGTATCACGCCCAAACGCCCACACACACGGGAGTTCACGGGTGCGCTGGGCGGGGATCGAGGGGAGGCTGTATTTACGCTGATTTATCCTTTTATGAGCTGTCTATGGTGATGGGAAGACCTCCACGTACAATATTATATCTGCAGCTTCCTTAACAGTGATGGAAAACTAATGTATCACACCCAAACGCCCACACACACGGGAGTTCACGGGTGCGCTGGGCGGGGAGGGGAGGCTGTATATACGCTGATTTATCCTTTTATGAGCTGTCTATGGCGATGAGAAGACCTCCACGTACAATATTATACCTACAGCTTCCTCATTAGTGCTAGAAATCTAATGTATCACACCCAAAACGCCCACACACAGCCCATGCACACGGGAGTTCACAGGGTGCGTTGGGAGGGACTTCTTGGCGGCTGAGAGTAGGCAATATAGACATTGAATTATCGCTTTATATACTGTCTGTGGCTATGGAAACACCTCCACGTACCGTCCTATACCTGTACGTTCCTTGTGGCTACAGGAAAACCAATGTACCACGCCCCGAACGCCCAGAAATAGCCCGAAATTAGCCTGAATGCACGGCGAAAAAACACGACTTGGTCTTTGAATTCTCACCTCGTCCCCTGCTGAATGAATGGCATACCAGGCGTGTTTGCTCACAGGGGGCAGCACTTGCCACTAACAGAGTGAACAGGACTTTTTCCAGGAAGTTCCCGTCGATCGCTGAACTTATCCCTTAAACGCCTCATATCTAACCCTTGAACCCACGTGACAAGCCCCAACCCCAACATAACCCCGTAAAACACATACCCACATATGTTTATCATTGTATCTTAGTGAACACGATGCCTATAATGAACAGAAGCGTGAGAATCATGATTGTTGCCACATGCCGCCCGCTTAAGCCCTTCCACAGATTCACATATTCTTCCCCAGAACGCCATGTAGTACCTTCCCAACTCCACATAGGCTTCCCAACACCACATAACCATTCCCCAACACCATATAACCCTCCTACAACCCCATACAACACCCTGAACGTCACATACCCACCCAAAGTCACGTAAAACCCTTCATTAACACAACATAGACCTTTTAAATCCACATAACCCCTTACTAATCCCACATAGCTGTCCCCAACACCACATAACCATTCCCCAACACCATATAACCCTCCTACAACCCCATCCAACACTCCCAACGTCACATATCCGCCCCAAAGTCACGTAAAACCCTTCATTGACACAACATAACAGCCTCCCAACACCACATAACCCCTCATCACCCCCACATAAGACTTCCAACACTACATAACCCTTCCCAGTTATTGATCGAGCTGTGCCTAGTCATATCAGTCATTTGTCTCGAACTAGTTGGAATAGAATGGCTTATATATTTTTTTTCTGCCCCCTCACCCTTTTCTACCCGCTTGTCAGTTGTCAGTAGCGCATCGAAGAGTTATATCTATCAGTCTTACGTGTACTGTGCGTGTGTGTGTGTGTGTGTGTGTATAGGGGGAAGTGAGGGGCTGTGAACGGTTCGTGTGAGAAGGGGAAGGAAAGTGAAGGGGAGAGGTGAAGGAGGGGAGGAGAGGGGGGAAGGGGGAGGAGGTGATTAGCCAATGCCATAATCATTCGTTAGTCATATATTGCTTACTCAGAGGAGGAGGGGGTTAGGGAGGAAGGAGAGGAGGAAAGGGAGGAAGAGGGGGAGGGAAGGAAGGAGAGAGGTAGGTAACGGGAAGGTGTGTGTGTGTGTGTGTGTGTGTGTGTGTGTGTGTGTGTGTGTGTGTGTGTGTGTGTGTTTTCCTAGGCTGTCAATCTCTCTCTCTCTCTCTCGTGGTCAGGTGTGTCCGATCAAATCCTTTTTAATTCCGTATGAACGATCGAGTAATTGAGGTGACCAAAGGCTTGACCCAAATATAAATAAATAAATAGAAGAACGAGAAAGAAAAGAAAAGGAAGAATAAGATGGATTGAAAAAAAAAATGCAATGATTTAATAGATAATAGTAACACACACACACACACACACACACACACACACACACACACACACACACACACACACACACACACACACAGCCTGTCAAGAGGGGCCACACAATGGGAAGAGCCCAGCCAGCCCTCGCGCCCCTCATCTCCCCTCTCCACCTCTCACCCCTTCATCTTTTCTGTCCTGTCCAACCACACGTAGATTACTAGTAGCGGTAGTAAACAGACACCCACGCCATAGACTGATAGGTCTTCTGGTGTCTGTTCTTCCTATGTATTCATCTCCTCCCCCATCCCCTCCCTTCTCCCTTCTTACCCATTCCTTCCCTCTCCCCATTCACCCCCCACGCTTCCTCCTCTTCCCCTCACCTCCCCTTCCTCCCCATCCCCCTTCACCTCTCATCCAACCACCTGCCACATCCCTCCCTCCATCACTATAACATCACCATTATCATCACCAGTACCTATCACCTTCCCATCACCATTCCCTTCATCACCATATAAAGGATCACTATCGTCTGTTATCAATATTTCTCCTCCTCCCTCCACCCTCTCTCCCAAGTCCAGTAATATTCCTTCAATAACTACAAGGTCAATCTATATTATACCCTCTCGTTGAAGCCAGTCTCCTGCCCCCATTCTCATATTTTGCCCTAATCTAATATGTACCATCTAGTTAATCAATCCGGTAATATTCCTTCAAACAACTACAGGGTCCCTTCTGTACATTGGTCATGGGAGGGTAAAATCTCACTTGCTTAAACCCTTCACTGTGGATTTCCTACAAGAAGACATCACCAAGCTACAGGAGTGGAGCAAAAAGTGGCTGCTACAATTCAATGAAGAAAAATATATAGTCCTGCACCTTGGGAGGGGATATCCAGCATACCAATACCACATGGGAAGCACTCAACTATCCACCACAGAGGCCGAGAATGATCTGGGAGTACATGTTACCAGGCTACCAGTGAAGGCGAAATCCGTGCCAATCACAGCAGAGGTAAAAACATTTGCTAATAATATGAACTGTCCGAGAAAACATGAAAAACAGTGGAGTAGATACCAACCTTCAGTTTTGGGATGACCACAGACACATACATTTATTTTAAGGTGGATGTCATTATTTAGATATATGAAAGGGGCATCAAAACATAAAAAATGATAGACCCAAACACTCCCTCAATGACACAACATATGAGGGACAGTAACATAAGTATACAAAATCAGTGGAAATTCAATACCTTATATATAGAACAAATAATAGACCCAAACACTCCCTCAATGACACGACATATGAGGGACACTAACGTCATTATAAAAAATAAGTGCAAATTCAATACCTTATATATAGAACAAATAACAGACCCAACAAGACATATAAGGGACACTAACATCAGTGTAAAAAAAATAAGTGAAAATTCAATACCTTGAGTCAACCACAAATAGTAGAGATTTTTGGGTATTTGGTAAGCTTTGGTTCCGTCTGGTAAGGCACTGGTAGAGGTTTTATGTTTTAGGAAAGGCTTTCATATGGGTTGTGTTGGTAGTAGTATTTCCAGGTGTAGATTTGCGAGCTTCCCCAACAACACGAAAAACACTCATAAGCCTGACTGGTATCCTTGGAGGCTTTGGGAAATAGCTGTCACAACCCAGGCTCGCCAGATTCTGTGCAGTGTAGTGCGGAGGACGCGGAGACAAACACAAAGCCTCTGGGGTCAAGGCGTTGGCCAGCGGCTGTAATAAATAAGTCATTTTTTCAACCCTTGTTACGTCTACGCTGCTGACGGAGAATGCAGGCAAACATTTTATTCAACTTTCTTTTCCTTATTATTTGGTTGTTTTGTACAGAGATCAGAATTTAGTACCCTTACTGCTAACATGGGAGTGTGTGCAGTAAACAACAGAATGTCTGAGCCCTCTCAACCTTTGTGTTCTCATAAGACTGAGACACTTTCATGGAGTATAAGATACTTATTTTCGTGACTGGACTTTTTTTCCACACCACCTCTGAGGTAAAAGTCCCAGGCGCGTTTTTATTTAAGAGGTGTCCCCTGAAGGCCTAATCCTCTCTTTGATCTTTGATCAGAAAATAGCAGAAGCAGCACAGGTCATTATGCGTTAGCAGTACGGGTCGTTGCGGCAGCAGAAAAAACACGGGTTGCTATGCGTCATGCAGCAGTACGGGTTAATATGTAGAAGCAGAATGGGTTGCCGCGACGAGAGCACCACAGTATCACCCAGCACCTAAATATATTCGATCAATACTCTTACACTCTAACACAGGTGTGGAGTCGGATATAAAAAAATTTGACTCCACCCCCTCCCCCTTACCCTTGTCTGGTGCAGTGGTAGGGAAAGTAAAGCCCGCAACGCCACATCGCACCACAATAAATGAACCACGCCTCACCTTAATTAACGAGCCACACCGCACCACAGTAAACGAACCATACCGCACTACAATAAACGAACCATACCTCACCTTAATTAACGAACCACACCGCACCACAATAAATGAACCACACCTCACCTTAATTAACGAGCCGCACCGCACCTCAGTAAACGAACCATACCGCACTACAATAAACGAACCATACCTCACCTCAGTTAACGAGCCACACCGCACCACAGTAAACGAACCATACAGCACTACAATAAACGAACCATACCTCACCTTAATTAACGAACCACACCGCACCACAATAAATGAACCACACCTCACCTTAATTAACGAGCCACACCGCACCACAGTAAACGAACCATACCGCACTACAATAAACGAACCATACCTCACCTTAGTTAACGAGCCACACCGCACCACAGTAAACGAACCACATCGCACCACAGTAAACAAACCACACAGCACCACAATAAAGGAGTCGGAGAGCATTTTACCGTCTCCAACTCCAGGCAAAAGTAGGCTACACACTGGTACCGTTAAATATACCTTATTTAAATGCACCGCGTTATATCAGACTTAAATATACCCTTTGTAAATTCATCACACTTCAGGTATAGACAGAAAAAATATCCCCTCCTCCTGTTTTGTCTCTTCTTTCTTCTTTCTTCTTGTCTTCTTTATTCTTTCTTCTTCTTTTCCTCTTCATTGACTAGGCTCTCTTGCAGGCCTGGAAAAAATGGTACTGTCAGTCGCTTCCACATCAACTATTTCAAAAACACCAAAAAGGAGATCAACTGAGTTCCAGTGAATGTGTTTTCTACGTTCATGGTACAAAAGAAGGGTCGTCTACCTCTACCACCAGGGTCTTAAAACTACCCGTGGAAAGACACAGAAATCCCTTGTCAAATATGTAAGCTTAAGTGCTGAAATGGTTTATTTAAGTATGCCCCAAAATTTGTTAATCAGAGAAAGGTTTACATTTTCTGCAAACTGAAAAGGGTCAAACTGCCACCAAGGTCTTAAAGCTACCCGTGGAAAGACACAGAAATCCCTTGTCAAATATGTGAGCTTAAGTGCTGAAATGGTTTATTTAAGTATGCCCCAAAATTTGTTAATCAGAGAAAGGTTTACATTTTCTGCAAACTGAAAAGGGTCAAACTGCCACCAGGATCTTAAAGCTACCCGTGGAAAGGCACAGGAGTCCCATGAAAGCCTAGTCAAATATATGCAAGCTTGGGCGCCAAAATGTTATGTTAATCTTAACCCAGTAGCAGCGGGGATCATGTTTCTTAATGGTCCCTCTAAGCGAGAAAAATGAGAAAAAATCACCCCTCACACAAACCATTTCATAATATATATATATCAAAGTATTTGTGATCAGATTATGTATCATCTATTTTGGGGGGTTTAAATTATGGCACAAATTTGGCCCGTCGCTGCTACATGGTAAAGCCACAAATTTGGCCCGTCGCTGCTACCGGGTTAAAATATGTCTGTAATTAGAAAGGTTTACACTTGCAGAAGACTTCACGCTAAATGAATTCAAGTCCAACAGCACAATGAGACCTCTACCCATAATAATCCATATGAAAAAGTTTTGATTGCAACGAAAGAAATCTGTCAGTACCTTAACCAGCTGTGTGTGAGGGTGGTGCCGTTGTCTCCTTCCCCAACACACACACACCGCCTCCTGCAGTCATCTTCCTCCTCTTCACAGCATCGACCATCTGGCTGCCTGGAAGAAACTCTGTTGTTAGTCTAATGAGGGTTACATTTTCTGTGTCTACACGAGTTTGTGATTATCCAGGATGAGTGAGACAGAAGTTGGTGTTCAGAGATGCTCCCACCTCGCTCATTAACTATTTCCAAATGTTAAAAAGAGATCAGCGATGTTCTAATGAGTGTTTTATTAGGTTCATGGCACAGAAGAAGGGTCAAGCTACACTTTCGCCTCTATCATTAACTATTTTCAAGTGCTAAAAAAGAGATCAGCGATGTTTTAATGAGTGTTTTATTAGGTTCATGGCACAGAAGAAGGGTCAAGCTACCACAGGATCATTAAACCAGTAGCAGCGACGGGATAAATTTGTGTCTTCACTGAGTAGCAGCGACGAGCCTGGGAGTGTATGTTACCGGGCTACCAGTGAAGGGATGTCCAGCACACCAATACCACATGGGAAACACTCCACTATCCACCACAGACCGAGAGAGAGACCTGGGAGTGTATGTTACCAGGCTACCAGTGAAGGGATATCCAGCACACCAATACCACATGGGAAACACTCCACTATCCACCACAGAGCCAGAGAGAGACCTGGGAGTGTATGTTACCAGGCTACCAGTGAAGGCCAAATCCATGCCAATCGCAGTGGCCGGGTTAAAAGTGTCACAAGTAAATTAAATATGAATGGTAAAAATCCAGGATAAAGAGATAGAGCTCACCTTTCCATTCCTGCGTCTCTGCTTCTTGTCTCTTGCCTCCTCGTGCTTGAGTCGTCTCTCCCTCCGCCTCCCTTCACCTCCTCGTCCTAGTGCTCCTCCTCCGTTCCCCGGCCAGCCAGGGGAGGAGGAGGGGAAGAGAAGAGACGAAAATTAGTGCACATCCCTAAATAGAGGGTGCAAAACCTATTACAATCTCGCCACCTTCGTAAAGAAACCGCCCAAGTCGTTATTTTCTATTTTTCAAGAAGAGAATGTCATCATCTCATTTGGCTTAAGATTTAGGCAGAAATAAAAAGGGCAATTGTAGAACACTCAAACCCTGAATATCTAAGACAACTTAACAAAAATGGAAATCACTGAAAAATGACTTAGGCAATTACTTTATGAGGGTGACGATATAACAGCAGGAGGTGTGTGGGGGAGGGGGTGGAGGAGGAGGAGGGGGAAAAGATAGGAAAGAAGGCCATGCTCTTTGCACCTCTGTGACATGTGCACCGCGGGGAGACTTGACATGAGAGCCCCGCCCCGCCCAACGGTGTTACGACGTCGGGATGACATCAGCTTCATTCACACACTCTTCTGCCACCACTATGACATGTGCACCTCAAGGGAGGCAGATCCTCAATCCGACTGAATGACAAACAACCCAGACAGTGGTTCAGGCCACCCTAGCCAGCCACATTCCGCCGAAACGGAGTGGAGGTGTCGGCGCGACCCTCCCCACCTTAGGGCTGCCGCCCCCAGCTTCATGAGTCCCCCCACTCCCAAACGGGTGTTACGACGTCGGGATGGTCTCGCCGGATCTCGGGACGGACAGATTCACACAAGGAGGTAAAGGAAGTTGAAGGAGGAGGAGGAGGAGGAGGCAGGCTGAGAAAAGATTAAGGTTCGTTAGAAAGTAAAAAGCTTTTAATAGAAGGCAAAAATGAAGCCAAACCCTCAGAATGTCATAGTGAGGTACTTAACTTAGTAATGCAGAGCTCTTCCTCCTCTTGCTGTGGTCTGGGCAGGGCAGCCCCTTGCTTGCTGTGGAGGGCAGCACTCCCACAGCAGCTGAGGAGAGGGAAGGAAGTGGTCACACCAAGGTCCATATCATTAACCCGGTAGCAGCAACAGGCCACATTTGTGCCATGATATTTACCCCCCAAAATAGATGATACATAAACTGATCACAAATGCTTTGATATATATTATGAAATGGTTTGTGTGAGGGGTGATTTTTTCTCATTTTTCTCACTTGGAGGGACCGTTAAGAAACATCAACCCCGCTGCTACCGGGTTAAACCACCCTGGGAATGCCTGAAACTCCTATAAAAGCCTTAAAATGTGAGCTTGGGCGCCAAAATATTTAAGAAAATGACCCAGAGAAGCTGGCAATGATTCGAACACATGAAGAGAGGAGAGGGCGGAGTGCTGAGGATGGTGGAGGATACTGAGGTACCCAGAGGGAGGACAGTTAGAAGACCCAAGGATAACATGGAGAGGAACAGTGACACAAGACATGGAAGTGTTAGAAAGAGGAAGGATTAGCATTGGACCCAGCAAAATGGAGGAGCATCAAGGCAAGTCCGCCATCAAGACTGGAAGGACTATAAACAAAGAAGAAGGAGAATATGGAGCAGCTAACAACTCTGTGTATATCTGAGGTAGTGTTAGAGGCAACCAAACCAAGGCGAAGTTCTGTTTTTGGTGGCACCTGGCGGCTGAATTCTTGCTAGAGTGGTGTTGGGTTACTTGGCCAAAGTGACATAGATGAGCGCTGAGGCCATATGCAGCTTTAGCCTATGCCCCAAAGCTTTCCATGAACACCTCCATACAAAACAGCAATAGAGAAGGAATTAACACCTTGACCATGGATTTCCTACAAGAGGACATCACCAAGTTACAGGAATGGAACAAAAAGTGGCTCCTACAATTCAATGAGGAAAAATGTAAAGTCCTGCACCTTGGGAGGGGATATCCAGCACACCAATACCACATGGGAAACACTCCACTATCCACCACAGAGCCAGAGAGAGACCTGGGAGTGTATGTTACCAGGCTACCAGTGAAGGGATATCCAGCACACCAATACCACATGGGAAACACTCCACTATCCACCACAGAGCCAGAGAGAGACCTGGGAGTGTATGTTACCAGGCTACCAGTGAAGGCCAAATCTATGCCAATCGCAGTGGCCGGGTTAAAAGTGTCACAAGTAAATTAAATATGAATGGTAAAAATCCAGGATAAAGAGATAGAGCTCACCTTCCGGTTCCTGCGTCTCTGCTTCTTGTCTCTTGCCTCCCTGTGCTCGAGTCGTCTCTCCCTCCGCCTCGCTTCACCTCCTCGTCCTAGTGCTCCTCCTCCGTTCCCTGGCCAGCCAGGGGAGGAGGAGGGGAAGAGAAGAGACAAAAATTAGTGCACATCCCTAAATAGAGGGTGCAAAACCTATTACAATCTCGCCACCTTCGTAAAGAAACCGCCCAAGTCGTTATTTTCTATTTTTCAAGAAGAGAACGTCATCATCTCATTTGGCTTAAGATTTAGGCAGAAATAAAAAGGTAATTCTAGAACACTCAAACCCTGAATATCTAAGACAAGTTAACAAAAATGGAAATCACTGAAAAATGACTTAGGCAATTACTTTATGAGGGTGACGATATAACAGCAGGAGGTGTGTGTGGGGGAGGGGGTGGAGAAGGAGGAGGGGGAAAAGATAGGAAAGAAGGCCATGCTGTTTGCACCTCTGTGACATGTGCACCGCGGGGAGACTTGACATGAGAGCCCCGCCCCGCCCAACGGTGTTACGACGTCGGGATGACATCAGCTTCACTCACTCTCTCTTCTGCCACCACTATGACATGTGCACCTCAAGGGAGGCAGATCCTCAATCCGACTGAACGACAAACAACCCAGACAGTGGTTCAGGCCACCCTAGCCAGCCACATTCCGCCGAAACGGAGTGGAGGTGTCGGCGCAACCGTCCCCACTTTAGGGCTGCCGCCCCCAGCTTCATGAGTCCCCCCACTCCCAAACGGGTGTTACGACGTCGGGATGGTCTCGCCGGATCTCGGGACGGACAGATTCACACAAGGAGGTAAAGGAAGTTGAAGGAGGAGGAGGAGGAGGAGGCAGGCTGAGAAAAGATTAAGGTTCGTTAGAAAGTAAAAGTTTTAATAGAAGGCAAAATGAAGCCAAACCCTCAGAATGTCATAGTGAGGTACTTAACTTAGTAATGCAGAGCTCTTCCTCCTCTTGCTGTGGTCTGGGCAGGCAGCCCTTGCTTGCTGTGGAGGGCAGCACTCCCACAGCAGCTGAGGAGAGGGAAGGAAGTGGTCACACCAAGGTCCATATCATTAACCCGGTAGCAGCAACAGGCCAAATTTGTGCCATGATATTTACCCCCCAAAATAGATGATACATAAACTGATCACAAATGCTTTGATATATATTATGAAATGGTTTGTGTGAGGGGTGATTTTTTCTCATTTTTCTCACTTGGAGGGACCGTTAAGAAACATCAACCCCGCTGCTACCGGGTTAAACCACCCCTGGGAATGCCTGAAACTCCTATAAAAGCCTTAAAATGTGAGCTTGGGCGCCAAAATATTTAAGAAAATGACCCAGAGAAGCTGGCAATGATTCGAACACATGAAGAGAGGAGAGGCGGAGTGCTGAGGATGGTGGAGGATACTGAGGTACCTAGAGGGAGGACAGTTAGAAGACCCAAGGATAACATGGAGAGGAACAGTGACACAAGACCTGGAAGTGTTAGAAAGAGGAAGGATTAGCATTGGACCCAGCAAAATGGAGGAGCATCAAGGCAAGTCCGCCATCAAGACTGGAAGGACTATAAACAAAGAAGAAGGAGAATATGGAGCAGCTAACAACTCTGTGTATATCTGAGGTAGTGTTAGAGGCAACCAAACCAAGGCGAAGTTCTGTTTTTGGTGGCACCTGGCGGCTGAATTCTTGCTAGAGTGGTGTTGGGTTACTTGGCCAAAGTGACATAGATGAGCGCTGAGGCCATATGCAGCTTTAGCCTATGCCCCAAAGCTTTCCATGAACACCTCCATACAAAACAGCAATAGAGAAGGAATTAACACCTTGACCATGGATTTCCTACAAGAGGACATCACCAAGCTACAGGAATGGAACAAAAAGTGGCTCCTACAATTCAATGAGGAAAAATGTAAAGTCCTGCACCTTGGGAGGGGATATCCAGCACACCAATACCACATGGGAAACACTCCACTATCCACCACAGAGCCAGAGAGAGACCTGGGAGTGTATGTTACCAGGCTACCAGTGAAGGGATATCCAGCACACCAATACCACATGGGAAACACTCCACTATCCACCACAGAGCCAGAGAGAGACCAGGGAGTGTATGTTACCAGGCTACCAGTGAAGGCCAAATCTATGCCAATCGCAGTGGCCGGGTTAAAAGTGTCACAAGTAAATTAAATATGAATGGTAAAAATCCAGGATAAAGAGATAGAGCTCACCTTCCGGTTCCTGCGTCTCTACTTCTTGTCTCTTGCCTCCCTGTGCTCGAGTCGTCTCTCCCTCCGCCTCGCTTCACCTCCTCGTCCTAGTGCTCCTCCTCCGTTCCCCGGCCAGCCAGGGGAGGAGGAGGGGAAGAGAAGAGACAAAAATTAGTGCACATCCCTAAATAGAGGGTGCAAAACCTATTACAATCTCGCCACCTTCGTAAAGAAACCGCCCAAGTCGTTATTTTCTATTTTTCAAGAAGAGAACGTCATCATCTCATTTGGCTTAAGATTTAGGAAGAAATAAAAAGGCAATTCTAGAACACTCAAACCCTGAATATCTAAGACAAGTTAACAAAAATGGAAATCACTGAAAAATGACTTAGGCAATTACTTTATGAGGGTGACGATATAACAGCAGGAGGTGTGTGTGGGGGAGGGGGTGGAGAAGGAGGAGGGGGAAAAGATAGGAAAGAAGGCCATGCTGTTTGCACCTCTGTGACATGTGCACCGCGGGGAGACTTGACATGAGAGCCCCGCCCCGCCCAACGGTGTTACGACGTCGGGATGACATCAGCTTCACTCATTCTCTCTTCTGCCACCACTATGACATGTGCACCTCAAGGGAGGCAGATCCTCAATCCGACTGAACGACAAACAACCCAGACAGTGGTTCAGGCCACCCTAGCCAGCCACATTCCGCCGAAACGGAGTGGAGGTGTCGGCGCAACCGTCCCCACCTTAGGGCTGCCGCCGACAGCTTCATGAGTCCCCCCACTCCCAAACGGGTGTTACGACGTCGGGATGGTCTCGCCGGATCTCGGGACGGACAGATTCACACAAGGAGGTAAAGGAAGTTGAAGGAGGAGGAGGAGGAGGAGGCAGGCTGAGAAAAAGATTAAGGTTCATTAGAAAGTAAAAAGTTTTAAATAGAAGGCAAAAATGAGGCCAAACCCTCAGAATGTCATAGTGAGGTACTTAACTTAGTAATGCAGAGCTCTTCCTCCTCTTGCTGTGGTCTGGGCAGGGCAGCCCATTACTTGCTGTGGAGGGCAGCACTCCCACAGCAGCTGAGGAGAGGGAAGGAAGTGGTCACACCAAGGTACATATCATTAACCTGGTACCAGCGAACGGTGAAATTTTTGCCATGATATAAACCCCCAAAAATAGATGATGCATAAACTGATCACAAATAAGTTGATGTATATTGTGAAATGGTTTGCATGAGTGATGATATTTTTCTCATTTTTCTTGCTTAGAGGGAGTGGCCTTTAAGAAACATGTTCCCCGCAGCTACCACCAGCGGGTTAAACAAAGCAGGTTTCCATTACAATTAAATATTTCCCAAAAACTAAAGAGAAGATTACAGGTTTTCATGAGTCTCCGTTCCAGATGCAGAGGTCTTGAAAAACTATCACCGGCATCACAAAACAGTACACAAGAATCCCAGTACACTCAATCAACCAATCAATAATGGCATACGCAGGGGGGCATGTCGCTTCACCCACCCTACGACACTTGACCCAGGAGTATCAGCTGAGGTAGGGGAAACTAATCCCATCACTTATACCTCCTTACTGGGATATAATAATAATAATAATCTTTTGTATATAGACATAGAAATAACTCCATTGAACTTGATATTCTGCTGAGGCAATACTACAGCATGTTTAAGGCAGCAGCAGCATACCTAGTTGATATATTAATGAAAACCTTGTAATTTATAAGTAAATCTTGGTGATAAATTTGCAAAGAACAAAATACCTGGCCGATATATTAAATGAAAACCTTGTAAATATATAGGTACAGAAGACTGAGAATATGTTTGAAGGGAGGAGGAGGAGAAGGAAGAGGAGGAGGAGAAGGAGGAAGAGAAGGAGGAGGGAGGGAAGAGAAGAAAAAGGAAGGGAAAGGAGAAGAAAAGGAAGGAAAAGGAAGAGAAGAAAATTAAGGGAAAGGAAGAGAAGAAAATTAAGGGAAAGAAGAAGAAAAGGAAGGGAAAGGAAGAGAAGAAAAGGAAGGGAAAGGAAGAGAAGAAAAAGAAGGGAAAGGAAGAGAAAAGGAAGGGAAAGGAAGGGAAAGGAGAAGAAAAGGAAGGGAAAGGAGAAGAAAAGGAAGGAAAAGGAAGAGAAGAAAAGGAAGGGAAAGGAAGAGAAGAAAATTAAGGGAAAGAAGAAGAAAAGGAAGGGAAAGGAAGAGAAGAAAAGGAAGGGAAAGGAAGAGAAGAAAAAGAAGGGAAAGGAAGAGAAAAGGAAGGGAAAGGAAGGGAAAGGAGAAGAAAAGGAAGGGAAAGGAAGAGAAGGAAGAAAATAACAAAATAAGGGTAGAAAGAAAGAGGAATGTAGAGAATGGAAGAAAAGAAGGGAGAGGAAAATACTAAGAGAAGAGGAACAAGGGAAGAGAAGGAAGGGAAGGAAGAAGAGGAAATATATTACAAATGAAAACCTTGCAATATATTAGTAAAGAAAACCTTGGTAACAGTTAAACAAATACCTGGTTGATAAAAGTGAAAACCTTGTTAGTATATAAGAAAACCTACCTAGCTGACAGAATAGTAATGGCACATAGTAAATATAGTACCCAGTTCATAAAATAATAGTACCTAGTTGACATAATAGTACTGGAAACCTTTGCTTTCTATCATACACCCATACAGCAGGTAAAATCACATACACACCTTTCGTAGAGCTGCCCTGCCGCCAATACTCCATCCCGGGTCACTTGTACAGGCGCCGTAACCAGGTCAGTTCAGTGCAGTGTAGTTCGGAGGGAGTGCCTTTGCAGCGGCCCCTCTAAATGGTCTTCTTGTGCCTGGTTGTGCTGCCTTTTCTTCTCCAATTTTAAGCGATTCTTCTAAAAGTCTTGAGTATATTTAATTTCCTCCGTTCTGTTTGTTTCCAGTTCTGTTCGGAGGGTTGCCTTTGCCCCTCTAAATGGTCTTCTTGTGCCTGGTCGTGCTGCCTTCTCTTCTCTGATTTTTAAGCGATTCTTCTAAAATTCTTGAGTATATTTAATATCCTCCCTTCTGATAAAGTTTACAGTTCAGTTCAGTGCAGTTCGGAGCCTCCACTTCTTGATTTTCTTGTGCCTGGTTGAGTGCTGCTGTCTCTTCTCGGATTTTAAGTGATTCTTCCAAAATTCTTGCATATATTTAATTTCCTTCCTTCTGTTTATGCATGTTTCAAGTTTCTTGATTAAAGCTGCAATATGGTAGTAGTAGTAGTAGTAGTAGTAGTAGTAGCAGTAGTAGTAGTAGTCTGTGTAAAAGGGAGGGGTCCAGTAACCTGTGTATTGTAAAAGAGGTCAGTTTTCTTTTCTTCTTCTCTTCTTCCCCATTCTTCTGATCAGGTCTTTCTTGACTTCACAGTCTTATTGCTTCTTTACATAACAATAGTTCTAAAATGTCCACCTTGTTTTCTTGGTATGGCTGTGCTAGTATTGTGTGCAGTAGCATGTCGTGGTAGGTATTGGGTGGTGTAATCTTCTGTTTCTGCCCCTTACATGTTGTGTCAGGGCAACTGTGGAAGAAGGAGAATAAGAGTTATAGGCTGGTATTACAAGACACTCTGCCATATCACATCAGCTATTTCTAAAGGACAAAGAGGGGATCCATCAGGTTCTATAGGTTCCTGGTACAGAAGAAGGGTCAGACTACCACCAGGGTCATAAAACTACCCCTGGAAATGCCCACAACTCCTACAAAAGCCTTGGCAAATATGTGTTCTTGGGTGGGGAAATGTCTTGTAATACGACCCATTGACACGGTCCCGTCACGCAGGTAGCTTGGCAGGTAACACAATACGTAACACTGTCCCTGAACACACGTCATACGCCTTCCCCGCCCGTCACAATGCGTAGACGTAACACAGTACCATACATCACCGTGACAAAGCTATATAATGTGGCAGGTAACGAAATAATAACGTAACACTAGTCTAGGATATGAAATCACTGTTTCTGGCACTGCGTAACACCTTCAACGCGTCACACGCCTCCTTGACCGTCACCTTAATGCGTAGACGTAACACAGTACCATATATCACCGTGACGAAGCTATATAGTGTGGCAGGTAACGAAATAATAACGTAACACTAGTTTAGGGTACGAAATCACTGTCTCTGGCACTGCATAACACCTTCAACGCGTCACACGCCTCCCTGACCGTCACCTTAATGCGCAGACGTAACACAGTACCATATATCACCGTGACGAAGCTATATAGTGTGGCAGGTAACGAAATGATAACGTAACACTAGTCTAGGGTACCCAAACAGTCATTGGCACTGCGTAACACCTTCAACCCGTCACACGCCTCCCTGACCGTCACCTTAATGCGTAGACGTAACACAGTACCATACATCACCGTGACGAAGCTGTATAGTGTTGCAGGTAACGATATAATAACGTAACACTAGTCTAGGGTACCCAAACAGTCATTGGCACTGCGTAACACTTGCAACCCGTCACACGCCTCCCTGACCGTCACCTCAAGACGTAGCCGTAACACTGCACACAGGAGCACAGTAACACAGCTGTAGAGTTAGTAACGCATGCAAATAACAATGTGCAAGTCTCTCACCTCAAAATATATATTAACCACGGCCCTGCCACGACTGCCCGGCGGTCACCTCAACACTGGACGCCACACAGCCCTATTACGCACTTATATAATTGACCCAACAATAATATAATGACTCATAGCACTGTCTCACCTCAAATTACACTTCACAAGTCCCTGGCAAGCTCGTGGAGGCAAGAAATAGTGGGAGCCAGCGGGGCCATGGCGTGAGGTTGTCAGGTGGCCATGGCTGTGTGGACGCGAAGACTCCCAGCCAATCAGCGCACAGGAAACCCCGGGCAGCCAATCAGAGCACAGAATAGGGACGCTGCCCTCTCCCGCCAAAGCCAAAGATATATTATAGTTATTTCCAAGCCTGTTTTAAGCCTTACAATGTTACTATGGCTTTCCGGGAGGTTAGTATTAGTATTTGCACACTTTAATTATGGTTTCCTTGGAGCTTTGAAGGTTTAGAGGCGTGAGTGTGAAGGAGCGAGAAGTTGTCGGGTCCGTACACACATATATAGTTATTTCCAAGCCTGTTTTAAGCCTTACAATGTTACTATGGCTTTCCGGGAGGTTAGTTTTAGTCTTTGCACACTTTAATTATGGTTTTCTACGAGTCTTGAAGGTTAAGAGGCGTGTGTGTGAGGGTGCGATAAATTGGCGGCAAAGATTCTTATGAGGGAAGCCGTCCTTTGAACCGCGACCAAGCCTGTTTAAGCCTTACACTCTTACTATGGCTTTCCAAGAGGTTACTTTTAGTCTTTGCACACTTTAATTATGGTTTTCTACGAGTCTTGAAGGTTAAGAGGCGTGTGTGTGAGGGAGCGAGATTTTGGCGCCAAAGTTGCAATGAGGGGGAAGCTGCTGACCTGGTGCCGCGACCAATCACAGAGCAGGAAAAAAAGGCGGGGAGCTCACAGCCAATCAGCGCACAGCAAGGCCCCCAGGACAGCCAATCAGAGCAGAGAATAGGGACGCCCCCCATTTCCCGCTCAAAATCACTCAAGAAAGCCACACAGATATATTATAGCCATTTTCAAGCACTTTTAGAGGCTTAAACATAATTATGGATTTCCTGGAGACTAGTTTTGATATTTTCACACTTTAATTATGGCTTTCCGGGAGCTCTGAAGGCGAATTAACGTGTCTAAGAGGGAGAAAGCGGTGGGCGTCTTCATATCTCGTCGAATTATTAATAAAACCAAAACTTACCGGCGTGGAAATATAATATGGATAAAATTAAATTAAAACTTACCTGAAACTTGCTTGGTCCGTATAGTAATAAGGGAAATATGAGTAACGAAGCCAGTCAGAATTAGTTTGTCTTACAGGAATATAAAATCACACTAAAAACCATAAATTACTGATAAAATGTAACAGATATGGATAATTAATGTGATAAAGAAGATAATATTCATGGGATAAGTGATAAGGGAAATAAATAAGTTAACCAGAATCTCGATAAAGCATAAAAAAAAACACTGCAAACCATAAATGACTTCGAAAATATGAAATAAATTAATGAAAAGAAACTGTCACTGGAATATCTAAGTTTACCCTCGCAACACACACTCGCTCACAAACACACACTTCAACCTTATAACGTGACCGCTTCGCCCCCTTTCTGCCCCCCAGCTATTATCTTACCTTAATTAAGTAGTGCTATTGCCAAATAACCGGGCTGCGGCGTTATAATCGTGAATATTTGGCGCCATCGTGAGGAGCGTCTTGCCGTGCGTCTGCTTGGGATGGAGGTCGACCCGGGAATGGCGCCAACGCTCGCTTCCCCGCCAAGCTTAGTATCTCAACCACGCTTATTAATGGTCTTACGCAGGGACGAACTATGAATTAATGACTATAAAAACACAATAATAGAGCTCAAAACCGTAAAGCTGAAGGACATTTTAAATGCACGAATATTCCAGGAAAGAACCGACGCGCTGACCCTGCCAAATTTACCATAGTGCCTCCCCCAAGCGTATTAATGGTCTTATGCACGGACGAACTATGAATTAATGACTATAAAAACACAATAATATAGCTCATAACCATAAAGCTGAAGGACATTTAGAATATTCGATCATTTCAGAGAAGAACCAACGCGCTGATCCCGCCAAATTTACCATAGTGCCTCCCCCAAGTGTATTAATGATCTTACGCAGGGACGAACTATGAATTAATGACTATAAAGACACAATAATATAGCTCATAACCGTAAAGCTGAAGGACATTTTAAATACACGAATATTTCAGAGAAGAACCAACCGGGAATGGCGCCAACTCGCACCCCCGCCAAACTTTGTATCTCAACCACGCTTATTAATGGTCTTACGCAGGGACGAACTATGAATTAATGACTATAAAAACACAATAATATAGCTCATAACCGTAAAGCTAAAGGACATTTTAAATACACGATTATTCCAGGAAAGAATCGACACGCTGACCCCGCCAAATTTACCACAGTGCCCCCCCCCCAAGCGTATTAATGATCTTACGCACGGACGAACTATGAATTAATGACTATAAAGACACAATAATAGAGTTCATTACCGTAAAGCTAAAGGACATTTAAATACACGAATATTCTAAAGAGCCACACACCGAGTCCAGAGTTACCAGATTGGTCTTTTTGAGGCTAAATGAAACCTCAATTTTGGCTTTTTGTGTAAAGCGTTTGGCCTAAATCAATTCACTTTGGCCAAGAATACCTGATCGGGCACAATTTTACCTTTTTTCATAATCTCTGGGTCGGCATTCTTGAAAAACGCCTCCGATTCTCACATCAGTTACGTCTACAGGTCAAAAAACGAGGTTAAATGCGCCTAATAAGTGTTTTTTCACGTTTATGTAAGAGAAAATAAAATAAAACTACCCTAGGAAAGGCCCATGACCCCTATGTAGGCCTTGTAAAACGTATGTGGGGAAAAGGGTTCTCGTCAAGGTGTTGAATTTGTCATTGTTACTTTGCACACCCCTAATGATCAAATTTTCTTTGCTAATTTATATATTCACTCAGGTGCTTTTCATGTTCAACATCTCCCTGACTGTATTTTGGAAGAAAACACTGAACTCATGGGTGCGAGGTGGGGGGTTGCATTTGGTGCTGTATGTCTGGTATGGTTGAGTCTTTTCAGGGGTGAAGGAGATTTATTTGTACCGGCAAGCAGCACCAAGAACTGGTGATTAAAGAACAACTCTAAGAGAGGGAAATTAAATATATGAAAGAAACACAAGAAAAAGAAAGACAGAATAACAACAACTTAGAATGAAGCCGCTTTTTGGTGACGTCTGTTGGTGTGGGCCAGTCCGTCCATTGTAGCAGACGGCATCATTGGCAGGTCAGGCGACAGATAGGTATACGTAACACACCACACCTCGAAACGGAAACGTAGCTACCTAGAGTGAAATAACAACGCAGAAAGGACGATACAATAAAAAAGGATTACCAGAAAGAAATATTAGATTAAAACACATCATCATGAAAAGGAACACAAGGACAGGAAACAACGACTTGTAGTAATTAAGCCGTTTTTCGGTGACCTCTGTTGGTATGAGACAGTCTCTTCAGGGGTGAGGGGGACTTGTTCGTTTTGACAGACGGCACCATTTTCAGCTCAGGCGACGGCTTTATACATAGGTACCACACAACACCACGAAACTGAAACACACGTAGATTAAACTAACAACTTAGAAAGGATAATGCAGTAAAACTGGATTACCAGAAAGAAAGATTAGATTAAAACACATCATCATGATAAGGAAAACATGGACAGAAAAACAACTTGTAGTAATTAAGCCGTTTTTCGGTGACCTCTGTTGGTATGAGCCAGTCTCTTCAGGGGTGAGGGGGACTTGTTCGTTGAGACAGACTGCACCATTTTCAGCTCAGGCGACGTCTAGGTATACGTACCACACCACACCACGAAATGAAAACACACGTAGATGAAACTAACAACTTAGAAAGGATAATGCAGTAAAAAGGATTACCAGAAAGAAAGATCAGAGTAAAAGACATCATCATGAAAAGGAAAACAGGGACAGAAAACAACAACTTGTAGTAATTAAGCTGTTTTTCGGTGACTATGGGCCAGTCTCTTTAGGGGTGAAGGGGACTTGTTCGTCGTGACGGACGGCACCATTTGCAGCTCAGGCGACGGCTAGGTATATGTAGCATACCACACCACGAAACAGAAAGATACGTAGAGGATAATAATAACGGAGAAAGGATAATACCCAGACCAAAGGACTTAAAAAAGTATGATACAAATCAGAATATCAAGAAAGTCTTACATTAATAGAAGGGAAAGAGAAGAAAAGAAACCATTAAAGAAGAAAAGAAAGAAAAAGGAATGAAGAAAGTAAAAGAAAGGAAAAAATAAAATAAAATAAACTATCTAACTAACTAACTAATTAAATATTTAAATAACTATATAATCATACAACTAACTATTGAACCATATCCTTAACTGATTTACTATTTGCCTAACTCAAGAGAAGAGAGCTATTAGAAGCTGTTAGAAGAAGTCCTGCGTTTAGACGACAATAAAAAAAGTGTGTTTGAAATATTCCTTCCACTGCAATATTTACCAACAGGAGCTAGAATTGTATATATATATATATATATATATATATATATATATATATATATATATATATATATATATATATATATATATATATATATATATATATATATATATATATATATATATATATATATATATATATATATATATATATATATATATATATATATATATATATATATATATATATATATATATATATATATATATATATATATATATATATATATATATATATATATATATATATATATATATATATATATATATATATATACACACACACACACACACACGGTGTGGGTGGGTGTAGATAGATAGATTGATATTGGTAACAATAACAATATGATCTTATTAAACGATTACGAAAACATCATAACTATTAAAATGGTCTCTCTCTCTCTCTCTCTCTCTCTCTCTCTCTCTCTCTGAAAAATAAACAAAACACAATAAAAAATCATAAAAAAATATGGGCACGGGTGCCGCGTCCAAAACAATCGTCCTGCGTTTTTTTCATCTCAGACTCGACAAACTTGCTGTTTTTTGCCTTTACGGTGTTTACGATTAATTTAATATTCCCGTCAGGAGTTGTTCTGCAATTGTCCCCCAGGGGGAAATGCTGTTCTAAACCGAAAATTTAAACTGGAATTATGTTCTGCTTTTAATAAGCCTCCTCGAGGATAGGCGTTATGTTTCATCATATTTTTTTTCTTCCTCTCAGACGCTCTCTCTCTCTCTCTCTCTCTCTCTCTCTCTCTCTCTCTCTCTCTCTCTCTCTCTCTCACACACACACACACACACACACACACACACACACACACACACAGCTCTTTTAGACAGAGTAGTCATAGGCATTTCGTCTCAACAGTTCCCTCCTTTCACTGCCAGTCTGGAATGGATGTCCTTCGCCTGCATTTCCTCCTTCAACTTTAACGCTTTCAAGAGGGGAGTATCACGATACCTTTCTAACCGAATGTGTCCTGTTAAAATATTTCCACTATAATCTTTTCAAAAGCAGCATTACATTGCGACATTTTTCATCTTTTTTTATTGTAATTTGAGCCGTTTTTCTTTTTATTAATAAAAGTATATCTTTGCCACAAAGGAAGTCTTCCCCTAGAAAATAAATGGCTATATATTTGTGAATATCGATTAGCAATATTTGAATGGTACAATATTACCGTAGACCTTCTTTTGTTTTCCATATCTAATACTTTCTTGACCTCAATTCATAATGTCAGCAGATGAAAATATATTTTCAATATGCAAATTTTTCTAGTGGGGACATTAACGTAGGGCCGTAGGCGAACTCACCCTCACTCACTGGAACGTGCCTGTACCTGCCGTGCAGAGGCACAGAAACTTCGGTCATCAGGTGAGTGTCTAACATCGTGTGAAGACTTGCCGGAAGTGAGTTTATTGGTATTTCTCCATTTATTAATATTTGGTAAACCTTGGTGGTGACTTAATTACAAGTAAATAACGATTGTCCACAGAAAACAGCGACTTTATATGTTCATAGTAGTTGGCGAGTTGCTTGACGACGTTAACGAATTGTCTTCTTCACGTTGAAGATCTTTGCAATATATTTGATTATATTCTTATTCGTACCCGAAAAACGCAATTGTAAAGCAAATAGTTGAAATTACAAAAATGGAAGATTATATTAATAATGGTATATATATACAACTTCACAGCTACCTGAATTAACCAGAATAAGCTCCTGCTGAAGTAGTAGGCTATTTAGGCGCATGGATTGTTTTTCTTTGAAGAGAACTTAGCATGTATACAACGAATAGTTTGTATTACCATCAGTAGTTTGTATTACCAATACCACTAGTGATGAGCAGTTTATTTTCAGGGTGATCCTTTATCCACCTGTTGCTGTAGGCTGGAAAGCTAATAATACGTCTCTCATATCGTAATTTATAAAACGAAGCACATTTTAACAAATGTTTCCCCATGGCCTATACATTTTCTGAAATTCATCATATCTGCAGATTGTGATGAAACACTCCTAACAGACAATAATGTTTGTTGATTAACATAAGCACGTTTACAATATTTTTTTTATTTTTACGTTTGGCACATACCGCCGGTAGGCTCTTTTGATGGGGCCTGTTGGAAGGTCCCTGCCCTTTACTGTTGCGAGCAAGTATTTTATAGAGATGCAATTCTTGCTTGGCTCACACTGCCCCCGGGAGCTCCACTTGATTCCAGAGAGTTTCGCTAGGGCCTGAGATGTAAGATGCTCATCAGTGGCGTAGCCAGGATTTTCCTGAGGGGAGGGATCCAGACTTGGGGATATATTGTTCAAAATTTTTAGGTATGCATATATGAAAGTTGAGTCTCCTGAAGTTGTGCCTATTTTATCACTCGAGGAATTTATATAATGCCGTGCATTTTCATCTGTTGAACAGTTTTGTATTTGAAGTAATGAAATACGATTGAAATAGTCCATTTTTATAACCAGAAGCTGTGGTGAACGACCAATATGAGTGCAGAATCAAATGGGAAGCTGCTAATGTTGGTATAATAATACTTACTTTTCCTCCGCTTTTGACTTCTTAATAATTAAAGCGTTTATGTTAGAATCAAAGGTTTTGCTTATAATGTTTTAAGATTAACTGCTGAAAAGTGGTCTGGAACTCATTTCGCTGTCTGCGTCACATTTACCATACATCAAGGTGACTATTTTTCGACGTCTCGTTGGCTACGAATATGCGTAATGGGAAGAAAAGGAAGTTTAGTAGAAGATTGAGACAAGAAGAAAGGAAAGAAAAATATGGGTTTACCCGTAGCGTTTGGAAATGGATATTAAAAGTAATTTTTACTCCGCACTGCAATATAAAGGTTAACAACCTGACCTCTGCTAAATTCGCTTGAAATAAACAATGTCACATTTACTCATTATTCATCACATTTTTGACAGGTACAGTGGTGAAATGGGGGCATAAGAGTAAAACAGTGGGAAATCATTGCAGGAGGTGCCATGCATCCTGGCACACCTGGACACGCCTCAACACACAACCAGTGTCCCGCGGCCGTAATGAGTGAACCTGTATCGAACTGGGAATGGACAGCTGTTATTGGTGCTCGACAAGGTGGAAGAAGAGGACGAAAAGGCCATGCAAACAGAGGCCGAGTAGTTAGGGGCAGAGGCCGGAGAGCAACTGGTGGGAGTGGAGAAAAGAAAGAGAATAAGAGAGTCAGTAACATAAATATGAAGACAGACAAGTCGAAAAAGAAGAAAAAAAGCAACGTAAAATATATCATAATCTGCATAATGGTTGTGCTGGCGTTAGTAATCGGTATCTTGATGCTGTCTGTCCTTGGGAACACCCCGAAGGCAGAAGAAAATGTCGTCCCAAGGCAAGAGAGGAGGCGTAAAGAAGACTCCACAAAAGTTGCCTTGGCCGTTGGTGGTGTTTTTTGCCTTTTCAGTTGCTGTTGCGTGGTGGTGGTCACTGTATATTTTGCCCGTCGTGATAAAAAATCCCCGTCAACTTCGTCATCACCTTCGTCAAAATCGTTTACTTCTTCTAAATCATCATCTTCCCTTTCAAAATCAATAGGGAGTGAAGGTGGGACGAAAAAACAAGAGAAAAAGGAGGAGAAAGAGCAAGAGGGAAAAGAAGAGGAGGAAGATGAAGAAGAGGAAAAGGAAGAGGAAAATGAGAAGGAAGAGGAGGAGGAGAAGGAGGAGGAGGAGGGAAAAGAAGTAGACGACGACAAAGAAGAAAAAGAAAATGAAGAAGAGGAGGAGGGAGAAGAGGAGGAGGATTGGTGGGAGGAGGAATGGGATGATGATGAAGAAGAGGTGGAGGAGGAAGAGGAAGAGGAGGAGGAGGAGGAGGAGGAGGAGGAGGAGGAGAAGTTTGTAGACGATAGTGAGACAACTGGTGAATAATAGAGTAACACTTGAAAATGTAATAATAAGAAAGAGGATATTGTTATACTTACTTCATCTTAATTTACCTTTTGGCTTTCACTATGATGTGACCAAGAGAAGCCTAGGCATTCAGCGACAAAGTTGGTGACAAAGGGACATACCACGTCAAACACTTATGAACGACTTGCAGATGAAACTTTCCATCTGATACAAACCTTTCAGTTTATTGATAAATAAAGAGGTTCACTCTGTTGGGTTAAAATCTGATGACAATGTTATTCTATATCCTCAAGAGAAGCGCAAATATTTCAGAAGAATTTTAGTAATGTTGTTCTTTCATCCTTTTAGTGCTGATAAATTGTTTTGTGGTGCATCATGAATTTTGAGAAAGAAAGATGAAATCATTTTATTTTACATCTACAGTATGTTACGATCTCAGCATGACCTCGAAAAAAGTTTACCTACCTACATCGACGTTACTCATTCCTAAGAATTGATGGAGGTATTGCATTAATTCTTTTGAGTTTATGCAAAAACGATGATGCTATTAAAAACAAAACAAAACATACATTAGGTTTATTAGGTATAAAGAGGTAGTACTTGACATATTAAAGCATAAATAAAAGTATTAGAAAGTTAGCAATACTGAGGGAAGTGAGATGTATGATCCCTGATTTTCTTGGATTCTTTTTTTCCGTTTAACTGTGTGTGTTAGTAGAAGCATTTTCTTTATGCACTTAGGGAGTCAATGAGGAAAGCCAGCTTTAAAAATCACTGGTGAGATATTAATCTATGTTAAATTAGCCAGGGAGTTCATTTTAGAGTGTCATTGAGGGTAGTGTGCTGTTTTATGTCATAAGGAAGAATGGCACAACATTATTTATTATATGAGTTGGCATATTTATTTTCTTTAGACTGAGTCAATCGTCATTTTTCTGATAATTATATTTCAGCTTTAGTGGATGTTTTATGTTTTCCCAGATAAATCTAAAAGCTTATTTTGCCAGTTTTATTTTCATGTTTTAGAGTGAAACTTCAGTTGAAACGTTTGAGTGTAATTTGTGGGTAACAGGAACGGATGCCCTTGAGAAGTTTGTTTCTTAACTGCAGGAGTTCAGGGCCCATATCCCTATAGGGAAGTAGACAACGTGACGCGGAACGGTGATTAAAGGAGGACCATTTGGCATAATTTAAACTGTTTAGTGCTTTGCCTATAACTTTAACAATAAATGGGATGGGATAACCATTATATATATATATATATATATATATATATATATATATATATATATATATATATATATATATATATATATATATATATATATAGCCGTTTCGGTGAAACCTTTGCTATTGCGCTGGACATATCAAAAGCTTTTGATAGGGTCTGGCACAAATCTTTGCTTTCCAAACTACCCTTCTACGGTTTCTATCCTTCTCTCTGTACCTTTATCTCCAGTTTCCTTTCTGACCGTTCTGTTTCTGCCGTGGTAGACGGTCACTGTTCTTCCCCTAAATCTATTAACAGTGGTGTCCCACAGGGTTCTGTCCTATCTCCCACTCTTTTTCTGTTGTTCATTGATGATCTTCTTTCCAAAACGAACTCTCCTATCCATTCCTACGCCGATGATTCCACTCTGCATTACTCAACTTCATTTAATAGAAGATCCACCCTACAGAAACTTAACGACTCAAGGCTGGAGGCTGCAGAACGCTTAGCCTCAGACCTTACTATTATTTCCGATTGGGGCAAGAGGAACCCGGTGTCCTTCAACGCCTCAAAAACACAGTTTCTCCACCTATCCACTCGACACAATCTTCCAAACAACTATCCCCTATTCTTTGAAAACACCCAGCTATCATCTTCCTCAACACTAAACATCCTCGGTCTATCCTTAACTCAAAATCTCAACTGGAAACTTCATATCTCATCTCTTATTAAATCAGCTTCCTCGAGGCTGGGCGTTCTGTACCGTCTCCGCCAGTTCTTCTCCCCTGCACAGTTACTGTCCATATACAGGGGCCTTGTCCGCCCTCGTATGGAGTATGCATCTCATGTGTGGGGGGGCTACGCTCACACAGCTCTTCTGGACAGAGTGGATGCTAAGGCTCTTCGTCTCATCAGCTCTCCTCTTCCTACTGATAGTCTTCTACCTCTTAAATTCCGCCGCAATGTTGCCTCTCTTTCTATCTTCTATCGATATTTCCACGCTGACTGCTCTTCTGAACTTGCTAATTGCATGCCTCCCCCCCTCCCGCGGCCCCGCTGCACTCAACTTTCTACTCATGCTCATCCCTATACTGTCCAAATCCCTTATGCAAGAGTTAACCAGCATCTTCACTCTTTCATCCCTCACGCTGGTAAACTCTGGAACAATCTTCCTTCATCTGTATTTCCTCCTGCCTACGACTTGAACTCTTTCAAGAGGAGGGTATCAGGGCATCTCTCCTCCCGTATTTGATCTTGCTTTCGGCCACCTCTTTTGTTTCGTTTTTAGGAGCAGAGAGTAGCGGCCTTTTTTTTAATTTTTTATTATTGTTCTCTTTTTTTGTGTGCCCTTGAGCTGCCTCCTTTGTTGTAAAAAAAAAAAAAAAAAAAAAAAATATATATATATATATATATATATATATATATATATATATATATATATATATATATATATATATATATTAGTGTCAAGATATTTGGTGATGAATATATATAAAAGAACATAAGATAACGAGAAAAAAGTTTTAGTGCCCTCTGTATTAATTTTCCCTGGAGTGTTAGTACAATTCACTCATATAATAATAATAATGACTATAGGGCATGTGCATTCACATATAATCCAGGGTTCCCATTTCTCTTTAAAGTATTTGTTCACCCAAGTCTTGGGTAGCTATAGAGTATAGACCATGGTGCCTAGTGCAGCTAAGCTCATTGAGGTCCTTCCCGCAACAGCTTGGCAGCTTCCGTTGTGCAATGAGGCTACAGCCTTATGATTTATATATGTACAGTATATGCCTCATGAAATTATACACAGTACTAAGCTGCTGAATTATCTTAGGATCAAATAAAAAATAAACTAAGCCATATAGGGTATTATTTGTAACAAGTATTCTATTGAAATAGGTTTTATGTTTGTAGACTTTATTTTATTTTGCGTCACAGAGTTCAAGCCACTTTTTTTTTAGTACTTCATCTTTTGGGAGACCATGAAAAAGAAGTGTGGTCCCTTTGGAATACAGGGATCTACACCCACGAACAATGCAACACGAAGGCATACTATACAAGAGTTTCCCATGTCACAGAAAACGGACAGCTCAGATAAACCTCCTCTAGCTGGTGGCTACGTCAAGACTGAGTCACTGAAGTCCCCGCAGCAATCATATCTCTTCCTCGTCTGCCTGTGCAGTCCACGGAAATTCTGGTCCAGCGCCCACCCACAGTGGGAAAACCTGGCTCGCCTCTCTTTACCTTCGTGTAATATATATAAGAATAAGGGTACGGATCGTATATATCGTTAGATGGGACAGATACAGGTCTGTAACTGAATATGATGATGATAATGATGGTCATGATGTTACATACGTATAAATATATATATATATATATATATATATATATATATATATATATATATATATATATATATATATATATATATATATATATATATATATATATATCTCATAGCGTCAAGATGTTTGGTGGTAAATAAATATAAAAGAACATACCATAACGAAACAAACAAGAGAAAATCTGCAAACACTTCACTGTTTCAATGTATGACTATTATAGCTATAATGATTATAATACATAAATAACCAATCCATTAATGGGGGCATACACCGGGTGGTGAGTTGTCTGCTGGGGTCCCGACGGGCGAGTCTCCATGCAGGCCCCCTTCCCAACCTGAGTACCTCCTGGCAGGATCTATCGACTTGCTCAAGCCACGAACTCCGTGGGCGTCCCCTTGGCCTCCTCCACTCAGGATTCTGTCTTACAGATACAATCCGATGAGCAGGATCAGCTTTTGGGTAACGTGCCACGTGCTCGTCAAGCCGGAGTTGGCGTTGACGGACTATGCAGGTGTGTGTGTGTGTGTGTGTGTGTGTGTGTGTGTGTGTGTGTGTGTGTGTGTCTGTATATATATATATATATATATATATATATATATATATATATATATATATATATATAGATATATATATATTCATCTTATGTGGCAACTCATACTCGTATAGTAGAAGGAGAATTACATAAAGTATAGAAACAGGACAATGTAGATATATAGCCCTTTTGAATTAAGAGATGACACAGGAGTTACGCTTGCCGCTGCTTTTCTGTTTGAGGTGCTGCAGGTGGGAGAGCTGGGCAGGAGTGATCTGCATCCCTACGTTGGGCATGGACTGGCGTCGCCTCTTTACCGCAGGGCTTAGGGCGTACCTGTAGGGGACGAAAGGGGTAGATGAGTGGAAACCTGCAGTTGCAGGGGTAAAAAAAAAGATGGAGGATATTTTTCATACAAAATTACGTAAAATGTATATATATATATATATATATATATATATATATATATATATATATGATAAAATAATGGAGGTGTAGCAGGCCAGAGAGAGAGAGAGAGAGAGAGAGAGAGAGAGAGAGAGAGAGAGAGAGAGAGAGAGAGAGAGAGAGAGAGAGAGAGAGAGAGAGAGAGAGAGAGAGAGAGAGAGAGAGAGAGAGAGAGAGAGAGAGAGAGAGAGAGAGAGAGAGAGAGAGAGAGAGAGAGAGAGAGAGAGAGAGAGAGAGAGAGAGAGAGAGAGAGAGAGAGAGAGAGAGAGAGAGAGAGAGAGAGAGAGAGAGAGAGAGAGAGAGAGAGAGAGAGAGAGAGAGAGAGAGAGAGAGAGAGAGAGAGAGAGAGAGAGAGAGAGAGAGAGAGAGAGAGAGAGAGAGAGAGAGAGAGAGAGAGAGAGAGAGAGAGAGAGAGAGAGAGAGAGAGAGAGAGAGAGAGAGAGAGAGAGAGAGAGAGAGAGAGAGAGAGAGAGAGAGAGAGAGAGAGAGAGAGAGAGAGAGAGAGAGAGAGAGAGAGAGAGAGAGAGAGAGAGAGAGAGAGAGAGAGAGAGAGAGAGAGAGAGAGAGAGAGAGAGAGAGAGAGAGAGAGAGAGAGAGAGAGACAGAGAGAGAGAGACAGAGAGAGAGAGAGAGAGAGAGAGAGAGAGAGAGAGAGAGAGAGAGAGAGAGAGAGAGAGAGAGAGAGAGAGAGAGAGAGAGAGAGAGAGAGAGAGAGAGAGAGAGAGAGAGAGAGAGTTTTCTCTACAGAAAATTTCATTAGATATTTCATCAAACGTCATTAAGAAAAAAAAAATACACTCCTAACGGTACCGGTATTACCGGTCCTCAAATTAACAGTCCTGCCCATCCCTACTCGCTGGTAGTCAGCATGTTACTGAGGGGGCTGTGTGCTGCTGGGGAGGGGTGTGGCAGCGACTGTCGTGCCGTCTATCAGAAATCGAGAAAGTTAACCGAGTATTAATGTCCTGTGTGTGCCTCTTGTTTGAACGTGTATGCCTGGGGTGTTTTGCTTTATCACCAAGACTTCTAGTATTTGTAGTCTGTTGTAATCTTTTTCTTTTCTTAGGATTCTTGTGTTGCTGACAAGTATATCTCATGTCAGTGGTGTGTTGTGGTTGGTAGTGAGGTGAATCTTGGGGCCTCTTGATGCCAAGTGCATAGTCATACGACGAGACAGGGTTGTGGTGGTCATGCCAATGTACGAACTATGTTGGGGCTCACATTCTCCAAGAGGACAAGAGAACTCGTACACGACATTAGTTTGTTTCAAAGGAGGGGGCGTAGGGCTATTATTGGTTTTCATTATGAGGCTGATTGTGATTCTGCTTTTATAGTATATCATGAGTTCAGTTTATCATTGGGGTTGAAGCATTATGTGTTGTTCATTATTAATTGTCTTAAGATTCTCTCATCCGTTTTATAGGCAGGTGAGTATTGGTTTAGGTAATAGATGTTATGAATATTTGGTTGATTTTCAATAGTAGCAGATGGTTCACTGGCTGTAACTTTGTCCAAGTGTCTACGAAGTATATTATCAAAGTGTTTGTTAGAGTAGCCATCATTTATGAATGCTTGCTTTACAATACTGATGCTATTATGGAAGTGTAGCCAGGAGGAGAAAATTTTGTAGTTGCGGTGAACGAGTGCTTTAATTGTTCCATCTTTATACCTTTGAGGGCATTCACTATTGGAGTTTAGGTATATATCGCTGTTAGTCGGTTTCTGGTATACCGTAGTGATAAATTTGATTTTATTATTGCCGTCTATGTGTACATCTAGGAAATTTATAAGATTATTTATGCCCATTTCATGAAAACAATCATAGACATATCTGCAGTAGAGGCCTGGTTTGGGGTTGTAACTATTGTCAATAATACTATTTTCAAGGTGAGTCGTACAGTAATTCGCAAATGTCACTCCAAGAGGAGAGCCCATGCTGACACCGTGTTCTTTTATGCACATATTGCCGTCAATGTGAGTAAAAGGGCTTTTGGTGGTGCACGCTCGTAAGAGGTCTTTTAAAATATTTATTTCGAAGGCTGGAGGAGGTAGTGTTGGATGGTTGTAGGCTGTATTACATATTATCTATTGTTGTGTTTAATGGTACATTTGTAAATAATGAATCTACATCTAATTATTAGAGTATTTCTTGTGGTCTCATGACTTTAATTAGTTGCAAAAAGTCATCTGTGGAGTTTATCTGGTATTTACAAGGTAGATAAGGGGTAATTAAGGTATTGATTTGTTTGGCAATTTGATAAGTTGGTGTGGTTACTTGGGATATAAGGGTCGCAATGGGTTACCCGGTTTATGTATTTTTACTGTACCGTACATGTAACCTGGAGCATATTCTCCGACAATGGACTTGAATACCTTTACTGGATTATTGCAATTTGCTTTGGCTATTAGTTTATTAAGTTCTGTTTTTAGTGTTAGTGAGGGGTTGGGTGTGATTGTTTTAAAATTTTGTTCATTATTAAGGATATTATCTAGTTTATTTTTGTAGTCTGTTCTGTCTAGAATGATACATATGTTAGACTTGTCTGCTTTCCTGACTATTATGTCCGGGCTATCTTTAAGTTGTTTGGCAGCATTGCGGAGTTCTTTCGTAAGTAGGTTGCGGTTTTTGTCGTCTCTCTGTCTTTTCGCTTCAGATCTCAGGTGATGTTTGGGGTAAGGGTTTATGGTAATGATTTCTCGATCTTGCAGTTTTAGTAGTGAATTGAACAGTATTTTTAGTTCAAGGTTTTCTTTAAATGATCAAACTTAGATTTAAAGTGTCATTTGGTACCTAGAGATAATACTTGCTTTTGGGGTTCCGTAAGTCCATGGCTAGAGAGGTTTATGTAGGCTTTTGTTTCTTGTGGGAAGAGGAGTTTGCCCCTAGAGGACAGTTTACACACACACACACACACACACACACACACACACACACACACACACACACCTTATCTTAGCTTGTTTGAGCAGCTCCTTGAAGACGTGTAACACATTCAGGTTGTCTTTTGCGCTGGTCTCCAGGAAGCCGTTTTCCCAGTTGACGAGGACAATGGTCTCAGCCGTCTCCAGAGGTACCGCTCGCTCATCCTCAAGATCCGCCTTGTTCCCGACCACCACCATAGGCACGGGAGTCTTTTTGGTCTGCAGGATGAATTCTCGAAGTTGGCGTACCTGTGTGTTAATCAGTTCGTAAATGGTGATGTTATTCGTGGCTTTCGATATGGTGGTGGTTGTCGTAACTGGGGGCAGTGCTGGTGAAGGTGTTTACATTGGTGAAGTTACTTGAGTACTAATTGTGGTGGAGGTGTTATAGTGACTGTGTTTGTGTTGATGCTGTCACGAGAGTTGTGGTGGTGGTGGTGTTGACTGGTGATTAGTGGTATATTTTCGTTTGCGTTTAGTGGTGGGATTGATGAGTTAAAGGTAAAGCTGGGGTCATGCACTAGACTACGTGTGGTTTCGGTGCTCATCTCCGTCTTATTTGCCTTTGAACATTTTGTGACATCCAAGTTATCATAGTTTACGATCCTTAGGTTTCCCACGTTACCCATTTATCAACAGAGCCGGAAAGAGAAAAGACCAACGGTGGATGCAATGAGTCCACTCCACATCAGAATTATCTTTCTTGATCCTTCCCACCAGTCCCTTCACTTTCCCTGTCATGGATGTAGCGGCATCTGTACACATGCTCATGCAAGATTTCCAGCTAACCCCTTGTTCAGAGAAGAACTCATTAATGACATTAAACATAACTTCCCCTATTGTCTTCTATTTTTTTGCAAAATAGTATGTGTTAATTGATATCATCTTCATCAATATATCTCACAAAGGAGACAAGATGAGCTTGCCCACTGATATCAGTTGATTCATCAACTTGGAGTCAAAATGACTGGCTTGCTTTCAGCTCATTCACAACTTAATCCTGAATATCTGCACTCATTTCTCTTACCCTGCGAGAGACAGCTTGGTGTGACAAAGGAACTGCTCTTAGATGGTCAACATTATTTCAGCCATCACATTTGCAGCTGGCAAAATAAGTTCTTCATCAATACTGAATGGCTATTGGGCTTTAGCAATCAACAGAGATACATCTAAAGATGCTTTCAGAGCCCTGCTTGAAGTTGTGGTGGCTTTCTGAAGTACTTTTTGGGAGCACTGAAAATCAGAGCTTTCTTTTGAAGAATTTTGCCAGTTTACTAACATGACACTGTTATGCCGGACGTATACTTGGGCTCCGTGTCGCCGTCACAAGACTCCGTGGGAGGGAGATATGTAAACACCTTGCACAGGCGGGATGCGGGCGGGGCCTTGCTCCCCACCCCCCTGCTCGCTCCTCCCAGTCTTCCAGAGGCCCATAGACCCCGGAGGAAGCTTCCAGCACAACACTATTCCCCCCTCTTAATTGTGATCGTCCTGATCACACAGAAAACTATATACAAACATAAGAGAATTAATCAAAAACTCTTACCAACCCTGCCGAGATTACCGGGTTGGTCAGTGTGAAATTCGTCGGACCGCACTGTAACGATAGTTTTTTGAGTGTGTGCATTACGCGTCCTTCCTAGGTACTCGTCCCTCCATCTCTCTTTGCCTTCATAGAACATGTGAAGTTTTTGCTGTGTGTGTGTGTGCGCGTGTGTGCTCCCTATTAGTCAGTTAGATAGTTATTCTATTGATATAAAATCAGGACATACATCTGATTTTTTGTTGGAAGTAGTTGAAAGTATTATAAAGATATGAAGAAAAATTTGGATACATGGTAAGAATTCTTGTAATGCGGTTAAATTGGCAAAGGAAAGATTAGGGGTGTTTGAATAAAAACAAGACCCATTATAGGTTATGGATGCACAGCAAACTTATTGAATCTTCTTTCACACGATATGCAAATGAAAATATGAATCCTTTATTCTACAATATTATTACATTTATGACTTATAACACTGATGTACACACTTACATGTATGAATTATAACACTACTGAGGGCACCCATATGTAAATAATACACGTGACATCGTTCCTAATCGGCGGTCAGAGGTCGACTGACTCGGTGTCCAGGGAGCGCGGCTTGGGTCAAGAGAGGGGGGATGAGGTGGGGTGGGCGTGGCAGAACAAAGGCCAGGTAAATAAGGCCAGGTAATTTTGGCGCGCTGACTACGCTTGCTTATTGCGCTGTGATTTTTTAAACTGCGGTCCGTATTTATTCGAACGTTGCACTTAGGGGATGGATCGGGTTGTCTGTATATATATGGACGTGGCACTGAAGGGGTTAAAGTTGGTAACAAATGTAATCTCTTAATATAGGAGAGCTAGGGCTGTGGCCTTGGATGGTGGTGGGAGTCATGGGATAGCGGGATGGGAAGAAAGATTAAGGGAGGCAAGGAGGAAGAGGGGGTGTGGATGAGTAAGTATTTGGTGGAGAGGCAAGTGGCTGGAAAGAAAGAGGTGGTGGGGGATTCAAATAAATGCGGAAGGAGGAACAAGTTAAGGAAAAAAAAAGAAAAAAGTGGGAGTTTTAAAGTGAGGGAGAGTTGGGATGGAAATCATAAAAAAATGAAGAGTGAGGGCTGTGAGAAGGAGTGTAACCTAAGGTTATATATATAAAGAACACGAAAAACATGCAATAAAATATACATAGCTACTAAACACAGAAATATGAAAGATTTTATAGCTAAACACCAAAATATTCTACTAGGGGTTTCGAAAAAAGACTTACGGTACCTCTTCGAAGGAATCCGCATCGTTCACAGCATATACCAGGATGAAGGCGTCTGCTGTATTGACGGAAAGCTCTCGCATAGCAGGAAATTCAAATGATCCTGACGTATCCAGGATGTCCAGCGTGAGGGAGAGGCCGGCAACCTGACAGGAGGAGAGGTTGAGTTTAAATGTGTTGTGTAGAGCATGGGGAAAGGTGGATCATTTGTTGGTAAGGTGGTAACGGAAAAAGAGGCGAGAATGCTTGGAATGGAAAAAATAAATTTGGATGGAAGGGAATAGAAGCGGATGGATTGTACGGAATGACGCGGAGCGGGGTTGGGAGGAAAGAGAGTGTGGAGAGAATACGAGGGGACATGAGGAAGAGGAGGGAGGAAGGGATGGTAGATGAGAGAGATAAATGAAGTTTTTGTTATGGAGGAAGTTATTAAATGAAGGGAAATCTGGAATACACTGACAGGTAGAGGTGAATGTATGGTATGTAGCTATGAAACGGTCGAGCATATCTTGAAAGAGGTCTACAAACGGTCGCCGAATGCTGAGGGCACATCAGGAGGGGAGTGTGGGGTCGTGAGGGTTAGCGCGAAAAAGTATTACATGCTAAACTTCCACGACAAGAGTCGGCAAGGGTCTGGACCAACGATCATTTCCGATTGAGGTCTGAGGGAGGTCGCGGACAGTCGTCAAAACTGTCCCCAACAGTCTTGGGTTGTCCTGAGACAGTCGTGAAGACTCTCGGGGCCATTTTTCAAATTTTGACTGTTTCCTGTCTGGCACAGTCGTCGATGCCGACTACTTAAGAATAATGAGGGACTGTCGTGACGACAGTCTTCGTCTAATGAAGGACGTTCGTGACTACTGTCGGCCCATAAATATTGGCTAACACTGCCGCCATCAGGAGATCTATATTTTCATTTTGCAATCACAAGCAAAACAACTTCTTGGCATGGTTACGTTTCACTTTTGGGAACCAACACAGCACACATGCACTCCAGCTGCCTCTCTCTTGGGTTGAATGACACAACTAGGGTTGCCACCTTGAGGTCAGAAAAATGTGGAATGCAACATCTCACTATCCAATACGGAATGGATCCATATTTTAAGGAACGGGTGGCAACCCTAAGATTTCTCCAGCCTGCCATGACTGACAGCCGCTGCCCGCTGCTGGTGGAGGCAGGAGGAAAGGGGGAGGGACGTTACGGAGCGTATTTTACACGTATTTTACGACGAACCTTGACATATACATAATTTTACAGACTGGCTTTATGATTAACCGAAAAATGCGCTCACTACAATTTTAAGATACTGAATTTTATCTGCTAGACCATTCAGACAGCCAAATACAGAACAAATGGCATTCCGTACTGGTTCAAAACGGAACGCTGCATTTCACTTTCGAATACAGAAAGATTCCGTATTTTAAGGAACGGGTAACAATCCTAGACACAACGTAGTCTCGGCCCATTATTGACTTTATACCACAGAACCCATGAAGAGTGCTATTAAGATGTCTACGGCAAAAAAAATCCTTTTAAAATTCTGGGTAGAATTCGGCGACAGTCGGCAAGGCTGCCGCCAAGACAGTCGCGAAGACCGTCGGCCAACTCCTTGGCAACCATTGGCCAGCTGATCGGCCAACCAGTTCACAGACAGTCTGCGACTGTCGGCCAATCGGTTGGCAGAGTCGTGGTTGTCGTAGACATGGCGGCATATAAAAAAAATAACCGTTGAGACTCCTCTTGAGACAAGTTGCCAGCACGTCGCAGACATGCTGACAACTAGTTGGCCGGATGTCCCAGACAGGCGACGACTGTCGGGAATCATACACCAAAACTCACCCCCCCCCCACCAAAAAAAATGCAAAAGTCGCTGGGTTGTGTTGGCCAACAGCCGGCACAGTGTGAACGGGGCTTTAGGTCACTCGGCCATGATTGAAAAATTGCCAGCTTGCTTGTCGCGGAGGCGGGAAGCGAACCTGCGTTCTCCCGGACGCCGCGCCCGCACGCTGACCATTTAGCCACCGCCTCCCATGTCGCATACCGTATATACAATGCATTCTACTTGACAGATATCAGCGAGCTTTTTTTCCTTACACTGTTTTTTTCACTTGAGCTGCCTCCTTTACTGTAAAAAAATATATAAACTTTAAGTGTCTTACAAACAAAGTATAAGCCTAAGGAGGAGAGGAAAGAGGTAAGAGAAAAAACAGCCATGGAAAAAGAACGGAAAGGTGATTAAAACTTATGTGGAAAAATTATATGTAATTCAGACTGCTGATTTTCCTCCCTCTTTTCCTCCACTTTTCTCATTTTTTTTTTCGCGACGACAGCCCTTCTTCTTTTTCATTACCTGATTTTCCTTACATTGCTCTCATCCACTCATCCCGTACATCACTCCCTAGCTGCACCCACATACAAGGCCTACTCATCTTCATTCAGTTACTCATTCTCTTACTCTTTATCTCATCTTGTCTACCATTCATTTTTCTTCCTATTTGTTCTCTCCTTTTTACCCTTACTACCTTATTGATGGTTACCCAACTGCTCCCTTTCCTTCCCCTCTCCTTTCCCTGTACATGCACTTTCTTATACGAGTATAATATATATCTTACCTCTCCTTAAGAAGGGCAAAAATGGTCCGGACATTCAGGAAAGACGATTGGAGGTGGCTGCTTGCTCCGGCACGCCTCCACACTGGTTTGGTTCTTGGTGCAAATCGAAGCCGGTGTATGCATCGTAACAAATGCACCCTTCCCAAGTCCCCAAGTCTTTTCCAGCCTATTCCACCTCAACCTGTCCCTTCCCAATTGTTCCCTATTATTCCATATCTTATTCTAGCCATGCATATTCTCATCCTACCTTCCATAAGACTTCTCTAATCTAGAATATACAACCCTCGCCTTTCCTAATCTTGTTCCAAGCCAAATTCGCTTCAGTATGTGCCCGATCTACCATATCGAAGCATCATGTCATCTGACCTGGATTTTTCGCCCCTCTCGCCTCTCTGGTACCCCTTCCCATCTTCCTCACATGCGGTATGAGTTACTCTTAGCCAACTTTATTTTCTCAGTCTCCCCAACTTTTGCTAGCTGCCTCTTGTTTTCCTATTCTATCTCTTTCCCCCATCAAGTAAATACTCGTCTTTCTTTAGCATCCATCATTCTTCCACGCCTTCTTCATACTTATCGCACACTTCTCTTCCCTGTCACTCTCCACCCACCTCATATTCCCCATGGTGCATTTCCTCCACGGTGCGGGTATACTTGGGGGTGAACGTGTCGTAGAGAAACTGATTGATAATGGCCGTCTTGCCCACCTTAGCGGCGCCCATTACGACTACTCGGTACCTCTTGGAGTGGAGTGCATCAGGGCCGCTGCTACTACTCGGTGCACTAAGGGTGGGAGTACTGCTACCTGTTGCTCCCCCTGTTGCGCCTTCACTGGTTCCAGGTCCATCGCTGCCGCTGCCAAGGCCGCCTAGGCATGGGTGGGGTTCTTCCCTTGAATCTCCGCTGCTGTGTATTGTTGCAGGCTGTCCGGGAAATGAAAAGGAAACATACTGGTTAAAGAAATGGCCACTACATGAGAAATAAGCACGTTAGGGGAAAACTGAGGAAATTAATGAATGACCGATTTTTGGATACTAGATAATGAAAAAGCAGCTCATTCCAAAGAATATATGCCACGAGCAATATTATCAGTTATTATTAGATTATGTCTGTAGGCACTCAAAAACCCTCTCCAGCTGGACCCTCAAATCATCCCAAGGCTCAGCTGGAAGTGCTCATGATCTTCCTTAAGAGTACGAACATTTTTTCTTCAAATGGTC
>NC_066549.1:123731-136231 GCF_024679095.1 Eriocheir sinensis
TGTCCGATTTCATGGATCATTATGATAGCTTAAGCATAGTAAACAATATGCAAGCAAGAATGATAAATACCCTCCACTACTTTTTTTTAAAATCATTAATACAGTTGCAGGCAACTATTTAATTAATTTACAAGATCGTAGATCGCGCTGCCCTCCGTCGAGGAGAGAAGTAGGCTTTGACAATTCATAATAATAATAATAATAATAATAATAATAATAATAATAATAATAATAATAATAATAATAATAATAATAATAATAATAATAATAATAATAATAATAACAGCAACACCGTCAACAACAACAATAATAATAATAATAATAATAATAATAATAATAATAATAATAATAATAATAATAATAATAAAATTTATACAATGGTGTTTTTTACTACTACCTCCACCACCGCTGCCACCATTATCACCGCCATTACCACACTCACCACCACAACCTATCGTACACTGGCACCACCAAACCGACTGCAACGCACTCTTAGTATAACTGCATCTTTAATTCATCACTAAGAATATAAATTAACACATTACCATATTTTAGGTATTTCATTCGTGAAATAATGACTAATAAATGTATATAAACACTCATAAGAAAAAGCTGAAGAGGGAATGAATTATTTAAAGTTTATCTTTCCGGAACCCATTTTTATGTATCATAGTCCACCTTTTTCACCCTTCTTATACCCTTCCCCCCTCCCCCCATATCCTTATTCATCATTCAACTACTACTATTTGCTCCCAAAGGAGTTTTAAAGCAACTGTCTCACGTAGTTTGTGTGTTAATTAGTCTCACTTGAATGCATCAGGTCAGCCGTTAGAGGAAGGTTGGAAACTGGAGGAATGGGAAACCTCCGTTCAGGGTTATGGAGTATGAAAGGGAAACAGGAAAACTGGACTACTTTAAGGAATGGTCTTGGGAGAACAAGATAAAAGTAAGACCTGAAAAAAACTATCAAATTGTGAAGAAGCTGCAACAGAGATATCAGGGTGAAGAGAGGAGGTAGCGAGTGAAACAAGGACACCTGGTATACCTGGGGAAACATCGATAACTGTGGTAACCTGAACATCACACTGACCCTATAGTCAAACCACTTCAAATAGCTCGTTTGGGCGCTCGATTCCGCTGGCCCTTTCCTCCCCTCTGCTCTACCATAGTCCCAACACATATTTTTCCCTCTCATATGTTACCTATAGCTAACATATGAGAGGAAGGGATAGGTGTTGGGACTGTATGGGAGAGCAGAGAGGAGGAAAGGACCCGCGGAACTGAACGCCCAAACGGACTTTTTTAAATGGTTTGACTATAGTTTGTCCCATGGTAATGAGTTCTTTTTCACCATAGACTCAGGGGCAATGCGACAGAGATGAACATCACTGCCAGGAGCAGCTATAGAGTATGCCCCCAGCTTTACCTTTACCTTTTAACCTTCAGCTTCAAAGGAGATTTCTTGTAAAAAAAGTCCGCTCTTGAAATAATTAGGAGTCATGATTTTTATTTCCCGAGTAGAGCATAGGTGGCACAGAGGGACGAGGGGAGTAGAGGATATTCAGGAAAAAATACAGATTGATTGGGTACACAATTTTATGTAAAAAAAAAGTAAAGTGTATAGGGCGGAAATATCATTCGTGCTAAAGTTAAAAATATAAAAAACATGAAGGTGTGACTATGATGCAAAGGGAAAGATTAATGAGTCAACTGGCGCGAGGACTAAGGACGAAAGGAAAAGGAGGAAACAGCAGAAAGATGAGGAGGAAGAAGAGTATGAGGAGTAGGAAGAGGACTAGGATGAGGAAAAGGAGCAGGAGGAGGAGGAGGAGGTGGAGGAGAGGGAGAACATTAAAGGGGAGAGGTAAGCATTAATAGGAAAAGATGATGGAGATGAAGATGAAGATGAAGATAAAAAAAGAGATGGACGAGGGCGAGAACCAGGACGAGGAAGAGGACGAGGACGCGGGACAGGTGTAGGAGGAGGAGTAAGAGGAGAAACAGCTGTGATGATGTCAAGAAATACCCGGAGGAGGAGGAGGAGGAGGTGGAGGTGAAGGAGAAAGAGGAGGAGGAGGAGGAGGAAGAGTAAGTAGATAATGTGCACAACGGCGACGACGTAGACGAGGGGGAGTAAAAGGAGAAATTATAAACAAAAGGAAGAAGAAAGGCAAGGAGAGTGTAGGAATAAAGAGGTGGGAGCAGATTAAATGTCAGAGTAGAAAAATAGATGTATATTTCAAGGAAAGAGCTAGTTTGGACGGGTATGAGAAGATACTCGGGAGGCATACTATAGTGACCCAATTTAAGCTGTCTGTTTACGAACGCGACGGCTGCGAGACGGTGGCTGCTCTGATCTGAGGCTGTTTTTTGAGAGAGAGAGAGAGAGAGAGAGAGAGAGAGAGAGAGAGAGAGAGAGAGAGAGAGAGAGAGAGAGAGAGAGAGAGAGAGAGAGAGAGAGAGAGAGAGAGAGAGAGAGAGAGAGAGAGAGAGAGAGAGAGAGAGAGAGAGAGAGAGAGAGAGAGAGAGAGAGAGAGAGAGAGAGAACATAAGAACATAAGAACGCAGGAGTCTACAAGAGGCCGGTAGGCCTATACGAGGCAGCTCCTTTGACCCTAAGCTCCCGTGTATCTAACCCCACCTAATATCGCTGTCCATGAATTTATCTAGTCTATTTTTGAATGTGACAATTGTATTGGCACTCACCACATGACTGCTAAGCCTATTCCACTCATCCACCACCCTGTTAGTAAACCAATTTTTGCCTATGTCCCTGTTGAATCTGAATTTATCCAGTTTAAACCCATTACTTCGTGTCCTACCCGGTTCTCTTACCAACAAAACCTTATGAATGAGAGAGAGAGAGAGCGCACCTGCTGGGGAGTATTGTTTGGCAAGCCTGCGCTCGTCACTTCCTTTTTTACAGGAAAGGAAGCAGCTCAAGGGCAACAACAACAACGAAGAAGTGTAAAAAAAGAAAAAACTGCGAGAGTGCCAGGTCTGTCCTTTTTGAGATCTGGTTGTCCTATTTAATTCAAACGAAAAAAAAAATATAGGACAGGCTGAGACTGTCTTGTCGTGGGGCCATGCATGGTGTCCCGTGTGTGTGACCTGCAGCAGGAGATTGCCACTTTCCTCCGTTAGAAGAATCTTCCTCACGTTGATCACTTTGACTCGCAATGGCTCACTCGCCTGTGCCTACTCACGGATATCACTGCGGATCTGAACGCCCTCAATATGAAGCTGCAAGGCAAAGACATTCTCCTGATAGACATGCACTCTCACATCAATGCCTGCAAGGTTGAAATTTAGATGTGTTCTGTTATCTGATGTTAGGTTTGCGTCTTTTCTTTGACTTGCGGTATCTACAGTTGTGGTTCGCTCTTCTCCAAAATAAAGGACACGAAGGCCGGCATTATAAGACATTTTTTCTTCTCACATCAGCTATTTCTAAAGGTCAAAGAGGGGATCAAATGAGTTCTAATGAATGTTCTTTTCGGTTCATGGTACAGAAGAAGGGTCAAACTACCACCAGGGCCATAAAACTATCCCTGGAAATGCCCCAAACACCTACGAAAGCCTTGTCAAATCTGTGAACTTGGGCGACGAAATCTTTAGTAATACGACCCGAAGTCTCGACTTTGCTCCCAGCTCTCGGACCTCCACCTCAATGACACTATTCTGTTGTCTACCTCATCCACCGAGTCGGACATTGAAACACTTATACATGACAAGCAGTACCAGTCGTCTCACTAATGTGTATTTCTTTTCACTTTCCACTTTTTTACTTTGCGGTTTTCGTTTCTCACTCCGTCCCGCGGCCTGTTCCCCAAAGTCTCATCTGGTCTTCCCTGTGAAAAGATTGCCTGCCCCAGGTATCTGTTCTTCCTATGTATTCCTAAGTATCCCTCCTCCTCCTTCCTATTTTATTTTCATCCTTCCATCTTCCTCATCTTTCTTCTCCTTCTCTTCCTCCATCTATCCTTCCTGCTTCTATTTTTCACTTCCCTCCACCTCGCTCATTCTCTCAGTTCTTTCCTTTTGCCACTTTCTTTCCCCGTATTGATTAAACTTTCTTCCCCTCTTTCCTACCCTTCCCTCTCCCTTCGTACTTATAGTTCTATCTTTTCTTCTGGGCGTCCCTCTATCCCTCTCTACCCAGTCCCCTCTTCAGTAGAAAAATGTTTTCTTTCTTGTAGCACAAAAGACGATTTTAATGAAAGCCCCAAGATATACTCGTCCTACTTCTTTTCTCCGTCCTCCTCCTCCTCCTCCCCCACTCCCCCCTCCTCCTATTTATAGTAAAGCAAATTTTATGGACCTAAAAAGAGAACTGGCTTCAGTAAATTGTAATCATTTGCTCAACAACGTCAGCGTTCAAGAAATGAATAATCGTTTTACTGCACAAATCACAGCGAGTGTAAATAAATTCATTCCACTCAAACCACGAAGAACTGATAATCAAAAACCGTTGTGGATGAATAATTACCTACAAAAAATCATCGTCGAAAAAAGAAAACTATATAAGAAATATAAACTGTCACATAATTCACAGGATCATACTAATTACATCAATGTCAAGAGAGAGTGCGAAAGGAAAATCAGAAAACAAAAACGCGAATATGAGATGAAAATATCACTCGATTCTAAGAAAAATCCAAGGTTATTTTTCAGTTACATAAGAAACAAAACAAAAATGTTGAAAATAATATCGGCCCACTACTATTAAGTGGCAATACGATTAGTGATGATAAAGGCATGGCGTCGGTCCTAAATTCAACCTATAGTAGCGTATTTACAAAAGAAAACATGACAGATTCCAGCCCCGAAGAAAATTTTTCAAGGTCCTGAAGAACATAAGCTTGCATTGACGGAAATTGATATCAGCGAAGTGCGTGCGTACCTGCAGAAAATAGATCCAAATAAATCTCCGGGCCCCGACAATTTATTTCCTCGCGTGTTGAGAGAATGTAGTCAACAGCTAGAATTACCCATAACATTAATATTCAACAAGTCATTAGCACAGGCCAGTGTGCCTCTCGAGTGGAAGAAGGCCAATATTACCCTTTAAAAAAAAAAGGAAAAAACAAGCCAGTAGTTATCGTCCTATCAGCCTTACGTCTGTCCTAATTAAACTATTCGAAAAAATAATCAGGGATAAAATGATCACTTTCCTTGAAACAAATGATTTGATAACTGATAGTCAGCACGGATTTCGTAGAAATCGGTCTTGCCTTACCAACCTATTAACCTTTTTCAACGATGTTTATACATGTTGGGACGCCCGAGGCCCATATGACGTAATTTACTTAGATTTTCAGAAAGCGTTTGATAAAGTTCCTCACGTTAGGCTTATTTCTAAACTGCGTTCCCACGGTATTAACGACCATCTATGTGCGTGGATTCATGACTGGCTCACCGACAGAGAACAACGTGTAGTTCTTAATGGTGAAGCATCGGATTGGCAACCCGTCACCAGTGGCGTGCCCCAAGGTTCGGTCCTGGGGCCAACATTATTCATAATTTACGTGAACGACTTAGAAACTGATATCCTATCAAAAGTAGCCAAATTTGCCGACGACATCAAATTAAGAGGTACGGTAATAATGAGCAGTCAAAGTTGCGAGAATATTCGATCAGACTTAATAAGACTTGCCGACTGGAGCGAAAAATGGCAAATGAGCTTTAACGTAGATAAATGTAAAGTAATGCACATAGGTGAAAAAAATCCTAACTTTAAATATCAGATTCAAGGACATGAGCTCAGCGAAGTAAAACAAGAAAAAGATCTTGGTGTCATTATCAGTAACACTCTTAAAATGAGTGATCAATGTTCTGCAGCGAGTAAAAAAGCCAATATGATGTTAGGGTTAATCTCAAGAAACTTTGATTATAAATCACCCGGGGGAGGAGGTTTTATTGGGGTCTTGGTGTCTTGCCGACTGTCTGGGACATTCGGCCAACTAGTTGCCAGCATGTCGTGCTAACCCTCATGCACAACTCCAGACTCCCGTCACGACGTCGGCGCAGCATTCGGCAACAGTCTCAAGACCTCTTTCAAGACATGCCCGACCCTTTCACATCAAAACCTAAGACCTCGTGTACCCTAGAGTCGTGGGTAGTCGTGGCCCAGAGTCGGCAGAGTGTGAACGGGGCTTTAGGCTTTATGATTAAGTTAAATTAATTTAAATGACCTAAATTTTGGGTCACCAGTGCAGTTACGAGACATATATTAATCTCCCCCTCTCTCCCCCAATCTGTAATATATATGAAAATTAGTAGTTAAGTTATTGTAAGTAAGTATTTCTCGCCTTCCCAATCAGGCGCAGACGCAACTTTTCGACGTCCCAGTAATTATCTCCCTTTTCCTCCCCCTCAAATAACTCGTGTGTAATTCTTACCCCGGATCCCCCTTCCTGATTATCATGTGTTATCATTACCACTCAGCTACTCAACATCTTCAAATTGTTATTTCCACTGGTATCAACACGCAGCCCTAACCGAAAGAGTTGAGGGAGCGACAATATGAAACAATCACAGGTAAAATAGTTTGATTATCCGCTAAAAGTAGTTTACAAAATAGGAGTAAAATTGTTGAACGATTTGATATATGGATATGAATGTGTGTGTATGTGTGTGTGTGTGTGTGTGTGTGTGTGTGAGAGAGAGAGAGAGAGAGAGAGAGAGAGAGAGAGAGAGAGAGAGAGAGAGAGAGAGAGAGAGAGAGAGAGAGAGAGAGAGAGAGAGAGAGAGAGAGAGAGAGAGAGAGAGAGAGAGAGAGAGAGAGAGAGAGAGAGTGTGTGTGTGTGTGTGTGTGTGTGTGTGTGTGTGTGTGTGTTTGTGTGTTGGAGGGCGGGAGCCATTGATCAAAGGTATACATTGTGGCTTCAGCGGTGGCTTACAAGTAGATTAAGTGTTTAATGGTTAGCTTATGTTGGTGACTGCTCGTTGTTGTTGTTGCTGTTGTTGTTGTTCATTGGGTGTGATTTTGTTGGTGGTTATGGTGAAAATTTTATGTTGCTCTTGCTGATGACGCTGAAGCTCCACTTTTTCCAAACTCAATCTTATGACGGTTTCATCTTTTTTATTTTCTTGATCTCATTTATATTGAGTATTTGCGCCATTTTGTCGCTCATATATTGAAGGTGTTATACCGCTCCTTGTTATATTGCATTGCGTTATGTTGTGTTTCGTATTGTGTATTGTTGCGCTGCTTCGTATTGTACTGTGTCGTGCAGTTTGTGTAGTTTGTATAGTTTTATGCCGTGTAATTCGTTATGTATTGCATTGTGTTCCGCCGCGTCATGATGTGTTGTACTGAGTGGCGATGTATTGTGTTGTGTTATATTGCGTAATGCTGTGTTGTGTTGTGTAATGTTGTGTTGTTTTATATTGTGTTGTGTTAGGTATTGTTTTGTGTTACATTGCACTGTGTTGTGTTGTGTTGCACTGCATTGTGCTGTTATTCCTGTTTTATTGTGATGCTAATCTGTTTCACTATTATAGAATCTGTCTAATAGTGTTACTTTTTAATTGTGTGTCACATGTAAATTTCAGTCAGGTCACCGTCATATATTTTTTTTCTTTTCATCAATCATATACGCCAATTGACGGTCAAGCATGCGTTGATATTCTTAAACGTTAAATCGTAATCTTTCGCATCTTTTTTGGAAAATTGTTTTGTTACTAAATTTCAAACGAACCCACTCCTAAACAAATGAGATTATACCAGCAGCCTTATTCTTGGTAATGTGCTGTTTTGATTGATGCCAAATGGCGTAGAAAGTTTATTTATTTATCGGTTTATCATTGATGTTACAGAGTTTAAACCGTTGGGGATATGACTGCTAAGGCTTAAGGGAAGGGACAAAAGTAATGTGTACTATGCTTGTGGGGGTGGGGGGGGTGCGTATGTGTAAGAGAGAGAGGGGGGTGGGTGAGTGTGGGGGTGGGGGGGGTGCGGGGGGGTGCGTATGTGTAAGAGAGAGAGGGGGGGTGAGTGTGGGGGTGGGGGTGTGGTGTAAGAGAGAGGGGGGGTGAGTGGGGTGGGGGGGGGGGTGCGTATGTGTAAGAGAGAGAGGGGGGGTGAGTGTGGGGGTGGGGGGGTGCGGGAGGGTGCGTATGTGTAAGAGAGAGAGAGAGAGAGAGAGAGAGAGAGAGAGAGAGAGAGAGAGAGAGAGAGAGAGAGAGAGAGAGAGAGTCACAAGGAAAAGTGACATCTGAAAAGACGTTACGATCCAAACCGAGGAGAATTAAAAAAAAATAAAAATAAACTATGAATATTAGATCTAAACTACTCCGTGAAGTACTTCGTCTAGCCTAAATTTGAACTGCTTAACCGGTGAACCGATGGACTTTTACTTCAAGAAGTCTATTCCACGTGCTGCAGATTTTATAAGAGAAAAAGTTCCCACCCCACAGACGCTACTTTTAAACGGAGAGAGCCAGCTTCCAACCCTGGTTTCTAGTCTGATTTGTCTTAGACGTTAAACTTTAAAGAAGGCTGGGAAGGCTTATGGGCCCGCGGGAGTGGTTCCTAGTGTCCTTGTAAACTGAGATCCTGTCTGACACCATGTCTAGTCAAACTCTTTTGTCTCTGTCTCCCAACATCTACCTTTCTTTCTTGCTGGAAGTATGCCTATGTACAGCCTGTGCCAAAGAAGGGTGACCGCTTTGATCCTTTAAACTACCTAAAGTACTCGTCCCAACGAGCTACTCGTATATATGAGATGTAGAATTTTTACTTATTTTTTTTTTTTTTTTACGTCGCGGCCTATTGCGCCGGTAGGCTTCTTTCCGGTGGGGCCTGATGGTCGGCCCAAGGGTTCTTCCCGGTGGGACCTGATGGTCGGCCTAGCCCGTCTGCGCAGGCGAATGTTTATAGTGGCCCCATCTTGTGTTTGCTCATGCTGCCCCCCCGGAACTCATCTTTGAGCCTCTCTTTGGAGAGGTTATCTAGAGCCCAGGTTGATGGGTGGTCTTCAGGTCAGCATGTGGGTAGTCTTAGACCACTCGGCGGTGACTGAAAAACCTCAACTGTGCGGCGGCCAGGATTCGAACCCGCGTCCCTTCTAGAGCTCCTAAACGCGGGGCCGTCACGCTAACAACTCAGCCACCGCTCGGTAGGCAAGTCTAAGGTCGTTTGCACTTAGACAACACATAAGCGAATTATCATCCTCGAGTCCTAATACGAGTTCAAATACCGTACATGATATTGCGTAATAAAGTAAGTGAACAAGAAGTATTAAAAATCTGCTGACCTTGTATCAATTGTGTTTTATCCCTTACTCAACACCACCCTCTGAATAAACACTTTTTGTTTCAACCCACCTTTCTCTCTTGTTCAACACCTCGCTCACTCTTTTCTTTCCTCCCTACCACTCCTCTACATCGCAGCCCATTTCGCCTCAGTGCAACCTGTTATTCCACCCTTCTTACCCCGACTATAATTTTCCTGTATTCTCCCCACTAACCTCTTCCCACGCACCGTATCCCACTGAGAGTCCCATGTAAATACCATACCCTCACCTCCACTATAAACCTCCTATAGCTCCCCACCCTTTCAATCCCCTAGCCACTTCTATGTCGTACTTCTTTTCTCCTCCCACTCGACATTTCTGGCTTCCCCTTCTTCCCATACGTGCACTTCACCCCTTAATTGCTTATTTCATCTTTTTAATCATTCAGCTTTTTATTCACTGGTCTCATTCCCTGCCCTTTGCTGTCCTTTCCACACCCGTATAACGATATAAAGCCTTCTGATCTACCAGGTGAGTGTTTTTTTTAATTTTGAGTCGCCATGTAAACAAGTATTTAATGTATTTTCCTCTCCCCCTTTCTCTACCTTCTCTCACTTGCCACTCAACCCTTCATTCATTACTTACTTTCATTCCTTTCTTTCCTCCTTCCCTCTTTCTTGTTGCCTCCCACTCTCAGCTTGTCTCTCATTTCCTTCCACCTGTGTCACTCTTTCCTACCCTCTCCTTTATTTTGTTACCTCACTCCCATTTTCGTTCCTCTTCTCTCACCTTTCCTTCTTTTAAGAATTTGTTTACCGACTCGGGAGGCGCCCCCCCCCCACCCACACCCACCCTCACACACACACACACACACACACACACACACGGCTCCGATAGATCAGTCGGTTAAATCGCTGCACTGCCAGGCTTCGGGCCTGGAAGGCAAAGGTTCGAGTCCCGCTCTCGCCGGTTTTTTTCGGTTGAGTAGGAGTGGTTACTGTCCTCCCTTGAGCATGGGGAATGGGGTGTGTGGTGTGTGAGGTCCTGGCAGTACACAAAGATCGATTAATGAGCCTTGCTTTAATCAGGAGGGTGCTTGCTGGCGATTGCGAGTCCAAATCGTCATCAGGCCGTGGTCAAACACACACACACACACACACACACACACAAACACACATACAGACACACGCACGCACGCACACATGCGCGTGTGTGTGTGTGTGTGTGTGTGTGTGTGTGTGTGTGTGTGTGTGTATTTTCCGTTATATTTTTTCTTCCCTTTAACTTTTCGTTCGCTGTATTGTCACCATGAAAATGTTGCACTTTTTCCTCTATATTAAAATCGACTCTCTTTAAACTCCTTTCACATCTTTTTCTCATCCATATAGTTTCTCTGACTTTCTCTTGTGACTTTTCTTTTTCTTTCCTTCCTTCCTTAGTTTCCCATCTTCCGTCCTGCGTCCTTTCATTCGTTTGATTTTCATTCCTACAACCCTCCAGCTTTATTGCCCCCCCCTCTCTCTCTCTCTCTCTCTCTCTCTCTCTCTCTCTCTCTCTCTCTCTCTCTTTCTCTCTCTCTCTCTATATATATATATATGCTGTATATTGTTGCCCATCTTTTACATGTTTTCCTTTCTCGCATTATCATTATTTTTGAGGAAAAGAAATAACAAAGAGATTTACCTGTATAGGGGCGTGCGGGTGGGCGGATCGGTGTTTGCGTTGACTCGAACCAGTAAGATACGGGCAGGTGAGGAAGTATTTCGCGTGGGGTGACTGTTGCTTCGCCACCAGAGGGAGAGACGATCACATACACCTTCCCGCGCCGAAAGCTAGAGGGACACTGACCCTCTCTCTCCAGTCTCCATTCCCGAAACTCAACCCCCACCCCCCCCCGCTTCTCTCTCTCTCTCTCTCTCTCTCTCTCTCTCTCTCTCTCTCTCTCTCTCTCTTTTATAGTCTTTCCCCTTCGTCCCGCTCCTTTTCATTCATTCATTATTAATTAATTCCTTTCCTCCCACCCTCTCTTCCTTCAACACGACACCCACTTTCCTCCTCTCATTCCCCCATCCCCCGGCACCAGTGATGCCTCTTCTTTGTTTTTTTCTGTTTTGCTTTTCGTATCTTTGCGCGCCTGGTCCTGTCATTTCACATATTTTCCCTGCCTTCTCGTTTCTTGCTGCTAGTTATATACGCTTTTACTTAATAGATATCCGTCCTTTTTTGGTTCCTCCTTTACGCTTTATAACGGTCTTACTCTAACTTGTCTACTTTTTCCCTCCAAACCCTCCTTTTCCCTTCCTATTTTTTGCTCTCACTCCGATCTTCGATTAAATCAATACACAGGTCTTTCATACCTACCGTCGTGTCCACCCAGGATACTGTCACAAGTAAACAGTTAATGTGGTTTCCACCACCTGTTATACTAACCCTTATTGGAATTGCACAATTCAAGAACAGCAGCTCACCCGAGAAACGCATTAGTGGAAGTAGTAGTAGTAGTTGTAATCGTAGTAGTAGTAGTAGTAGTAGTAGTAGTAGTAGCAGTAGTAGTAGTAGTAGTAGTATCACAAGCACTAGCAGTAATACCAAAGAGGATATACACTAAAGAGAGGACACCTGCGCGCTTCCCCATGGGAAACCAGTAATCATGGCAGGGGAACAGTGGCGACCCCCGACGGCGCACGCGTAACTTGTGATGGCAGCTGTATGTGCTGTCACCCTGTACACCAATGTTTAGGCGAGTGTTAGCACTTATGTGATTCGTTACAATGTATAATACTTCTTTACTGTCCTCTTTATAACGATGCACCGATTGAAAAAGTTTACTAATATTCTAAAGGAAATAAGTGAGACATACACACGATTGTCGCTCATCATAGACAGCTGCATATGAGTGTAACTCGTCACTGACAGCTCGTGCCTATCTCTCCACATGACATAAATTATGGCTTCTGACTGTGGTTTGAATCTATATCTAAAACTTTTACCACCATATGTTCTTAATGTAACCACTTATAGGCTGTAACACAAGCGCAGCCTTCTATAGCAACTCGGAGAGGCTACATCTGAGTAGATAGCCTCGAAAGCTTTCGACAAAGTCTGGCACAAATTTTTGCTTTCCAAACTACCTTCCTGCTGATTATATCCCTCTCTCTGTCTTTTATCTCCCGTTTCCTTTCTAGCCGATGTATTTTTGCTTAGGTAGACGGTCACTGTTCTTCCCCTAAATCTGTCAACAGTGGTGTCCCGGAGGGCACT